>NC_090270.1:12662500-12970000 GCF_040414725.1 Anabrus simplex
CTCTTTAGTAGCTTGAGACCTATTCACCACCCAGCACCTTCTTTCATGCTTAACTACCACAAAAACTCGGTAACAAGTGGTAGCAGAGCGTGGTTGAATGGGTCTCAATTTAGCCCCTTTTGACGGCTAAACATTGCTTTAATTCGAACTCTAACAATTGTCTCAGTTGCTGGAATTGTTTGAGTTTTTCAAAATTGTTCTGTCATCATGCCCGGCCCTCGCGATGTTCTCCTCCTTAACTATTTGCGCAAAGAGGAGTTGATATACGAGTTAACTATCAGAAATGTGCAATCTGGAGGCACGGTTGCAATCGACACCAACAAGCTTAGAGAGTCCCTTGATTTGCCCATTTCCATCCCCAATTTGGGAGAGAAAGAAATTGATGACTCTCTTTCCACGATCGTCGAGAATATTACTGGGCTAGCATCTGTAGTCAGCTTTTTTGATGAAAACGATCCGTCTCCTAATCAAATTAAGCGTGTGCAAGGCAGGCTGTATCACTTTGCAAATAGAGTTAATGATCTGTTGTCTCTAAAGGTGAATGACGTTCAGAGGAAGGACGCTAATACGCTCCTTGAAACTATTTCTGAATTGTCTAATAAGGTCACTCAATTGCTAACCGGCGAAGCTCCTCCCAAAACTGATCAACCCGCCACGGTGAATGTAGGTAACGAGGAAGAGCCTCCTCAGGGAGAAGTCAATAGGATAACCGTTGCTGCTCAAACTATCTCTGCCCCATCGAACAACGAATCTGAACACCGTGCGTCATTGAGTAACATCCGCTCTGAATTAACTTCTTTGCCATTGAAACCTTTAACGACCATGACACCTGGGTTCAGCAGCTTGCCTCATCCATTGGCAATGTTGCTTAGAGCTATCTCTAAGTTTTCCGTCAACACCACCAGTGACGTAATTTCATTTTTAAGATTTCTAGTGGAATTTCAGGATCATGCCCTTGTGTTTTCTCTTTCCCCATGTCAAATTTTGCAAATTATCTATCCTTATGCTATTGGTGTTCTATCTGACAAGATAGTTAGAGCCATTGCCGAGCAATCTTCTATTGAGGATTTCCATGCCCATTTGCTAGCTAACTTCATCCCGGCTAGGGCCAGGTCCTCCCTTATTCAGAAATACTATTATCGGGTACAGCGCTTGGATGAAAACCTGGCAGACTTCATCCAAGATATTAAGTTTTATACTAGGGTGTTTGCTCTCCACTTCCCTGAGGATCAGATCGTGCAAGCTATTGTTGAAGGGATTTCACCACCCTACAGGTCATATTTGTGTTTCGCGGCGTGCCCGCAAACCTTCTCTGAACTGGAAGCATTAGCCGTCTCTGCGGAAGGAGTTAGGTATGCCGATTCCTTGCGTGTGGCGAAAGAACCCCCGCCTTCCTTCAGTAACACTCGGCCTCCACCTCGCCGACCAGTCAATCCCCGTAAATGTTATGCTTGTGGGTCGCCTGACCATCTGCGGAATAAGTGTCCTCTGATCAAGTCAAGTGGGACAAGGAATGGAGCAGGGTCATCACAAGGCTGTTTTAAGTGTGGGGCCTTCTCACATATCGCCAAGAATTGCCCAAACTCAAATAGCACCCCCTCCTGCTCAACTTCTGGTGCAAATTCCAGCTATGCCAATAATAAAAAGTGACTAGTGGCGTCGGCTGAGCCGACTAATCCATCTTCCCGAGACTCAGCCCCTAGTAAACAGGTTGTAAATGCAGAGAACGACCAGCCTTCAAATTCATCTTTTGAATGCCCTAAAGAGTGTCTTAGGATTGCGGCGGATACCCCCGCACCTGTTCCTTTTCTTAAGATTGAGTTAAATAACGAGCCTATAACAGCTCTCTTAGATTCAGGCAGTGTTTGTTCCATTATTTCGGCTGATTGGTATTCTAAATTGAAATCTGTTTGTAAACTCCCTGACCATGTCTCTTCTCCTGTTCAATATGTTTCGGCTAATTCATCTCCATTAGAAATTCTAGGTTCCATACATGTCAAAATTCGGGTTTTTAAGTTTACATGGAAGATCAAATTGTTTGTGGCCAAGCGTTTGTCTTGCCCCATCATATTGGGAGCGGACTTCATTTCTCACACTGGTCTTGTGCTCGATCTCCAGAGTAGGTCGTGCATATTCAAATTTGCGTCCAATTGTAGAATTCCCTTGTTAAAGTGTAATTCTGTATCATGTTCATCTATTTCGCCTACCCAGGATGAGATGTTGTTAGACCTTAGACATCTACCTGAGGAGCAGGCTGATAGTATTCGGAAACTGTGTCAGTCGTTTCCCGAGGTGTTCTCTGATACTCTTGGTGTTACTGACCTTATTGAATACAAAATTGAGGTCACGGATTCAATTCCTGTCCGTTTTCCACCGTATAGGCTATCTCCACCTAAAATGAAGGCTCTGAAAGAAATCATCGATCAGATGTTGAAGGATGGTATTATTAGGCCCTCTAAGTCAGCGTATTCTTCGCCTATTTTTCTAGTCCCGAAACCCCAAGGAGGCTTCAGGCCTGTCATTGATTACAGGGCTCTCAATCGGAAGGTGGTGTTGCAATCTGTGCCCCTTCCCGACCTTCATTCTTGCTTTTCATGGTTTCGTAAGGCCAAGTTCTTCACCATCTTGGACTTGAATCAGGCCTATAATCAAATTCCCCTTGCCGAAGAGTCTAAACATCTTACAGCGTTTGCCACGGACTGGAACTTATACGAATACAACCGCGTGCCTTTCGGGCTCCCCACGGGGGCAGCTGTGCTCACTAGGCTACTAGATAGGGTCTTTTCCGACATCAAATTTGAGTACTTATATCACTACTTGGATGATGTCGTCGTATTTTCCGAGACTTTTGAAGAACATCTAGATCATCTGCGAGAAGTTCTCAATCGCCTTCGTAAGGCTGGGTTAACTGTTAAGTTGTCCAAGGTTGCCTTTGCTAAGCCCTCTATGTCATTCCTAGGGCATATTGTGTCACCTGATGGTGTAGCAGTCGATCATTCTAGAACACAGGCTATCCGTGATTTTAAACCTCCTAAGGACATCAAAGGTATCGCTAGATTCATTGGTATGGTGAATTTCTTCAGGAAGTTTATTCCTAACTTCGCTAATAGAGCGGCGCCCTTAAACCTTCTTCGTAGGAAAGGCATCAAATTCGAGTGGGGACCTTCTCAACAAGCCGCTTTCGAAGATCTTAAATTAGCTCTCTGTAATGCCCCTGTACTTGCTATGCCTGATTTCTCGAAGAAATTCATCGTCCAAACGGACGCGTCGTCGTCAGCTGTAGCTGCAGTTCTTCTTCAAGAGACTGAACTAGGGAGGCGACCCATCGCCTATGCGTCTAGGACATTGTCAGCTCTAGAAGCAAAGTACTCCATATATGAGCTTGAAGGTTTGGCAGTCTTATTCGCCTTAGAAAAGTTCCGTCTCTATCTGGAACACGTCAAATTCGACCTGGAGACAGATAATCAAGCCTTAAGCTGGGTCTTAGGTAGGCCGCGTCGTACAGGTCGTATAGCCCGTTGGGCCATCCGTATTTCTGCCTTCCAATTCGATGTACGGCATATCAGAGGTACTGAAAATGTTGTTGCCGATGGACTCAGCCGTATGTTTCATAACGACGTAGAGACCCACGAACCGGTCGACAGTTCATCACCTTCCGAGTCCATACTATCTGGTGTTAATGCCATCTTAACAGATGCTCCCATGCTTTTTAGGGATATTGAGAAATACCAACGTGAAGATCCGACGCTGGCTCCGATAATGGAAACCCTTTCTTCTGGGGAACATGTTGTCCCTTATGTTCTGAGGAATGGTGTTCTATGTTGCCCTTCGAGGCATGATAAGTTGATGAAAGTTGTTGTTCCAGCGGTTCTTGTACCTATGATCTTCAAATACTATCATGAGACCCCATTGGGGGGGCATCTTGGAATCTTTAAAACTCGTGAAAAGATTCGTGAAATGTTCATATGGAAAGGTATGGACGGTGAAATTCGAGAACTTGTAAAAGCTTGTAAATCTTGTTTGATCAGTAAACCCACCATGTCCACTAAAGTAGGCCTTTTGTCTTCTCATCAAGCGTCGCGCCCCATGGAACGCCTGTATATCGATTATGTGGGACCCTTCCCCCAGTCAAAGGGTAATGCCAACAAGTTCATCTTTGTGTGTGTAGATGGTTTTACAAGATTTTCCTGGTTATTTCCGACTAAGCTGGCTACCGCTCAGTCCACAATTACTTGCCTAAATTCCATTTTTGCTTCTTTTGGTCCGTGCCAATACATTGTATCTGATAATGCTAAAGCTTTTACATCAAATCTGTTTCGTAAATTCTGTTTTGACTTGTCCATCTCTCATGTAACTACATCTGCTTATTACCCTCAACCATCTCTGGCTGAACGGGTTAACCGTAATCTCAGGTCCGCACTTATTGCCTATCATCATGAAGATCATTCTAGGTGGGACACGTCCCTGCATTGGTTAGCTTTTGCTTTGAATTCGGCGGTTCATGAATCTCACAAATTTACTCCAGCTTCTTTGATGTTTAAGTTCGTTCCCAACACGCCGCTCTCTAACCTCTGGTCTCTGAATGACATTCTGCCCGAGACAATAGATCCGGACAACATTAAAGATCTTTGGAAGAAGGCTAAAGCTAATCTTAAGGTGTCTCATGAAAAGGTTAGGGAAAGGTATGATCGTGGACGGAGACCCACCCCTTTGAAGGTAGGCGACCAGGTTATGGTCAAAAATTTTGTTCCCGCGGGCAAGCTTGCCCCCAGATTTCATGGGCCTTGTATCATTCTCGATTTTCTTACGCCGGTTACCTTATTGCTAAGTAATCCAGCCACCGAGAGGATATTTAGAGTTCACCTGTCCCAGGTGAAACCGGTGTAATTTCTGTGTTAACTTGCTTCATATTATTTTGAAAGGATAGGAAGGTTATATTTTTTCTTTTTTTTGAGTTTCACCTTTAAGGCATTCTGCCCCTTCCGTAATATTTTGGTTTTAGATGTAAGCATGTTTGTGAAACCTGCCCCGACCCATTAAACTGCCATCCTGTCTTTGCCACGGCCATTACCACGCTCCCGTCTCCTGCTCCACCTTACACTGTGGCTTCATAATAGTAAATGCCATGGATATCTACACGCCGCTGGCCCCTCAACCTCTCCACAAGCCTGTACCCTCAAAGGAAATGATTGTCCAACACAATTCTGCCGCCTAGCTTTAATGTTTCAGCGCCCCCGCAGCCGCGCAGCGCCGTGCAGCGACTGGGGAGGGGGATGGGCCCCCTCCTCTCCAGCGAGGACGACATGTGCACGGCGAGCCGGAACTCTCCTCCCGGCCAAGGCTGATGTGCGGCGCACGACCTGCTACATGCCCGCAGCCTGTATCTGTTCACCGCGGGCGCGGCGTACTTCAACACCTCTGCTCCCCTCATAGTGCGGGCGAGCGGTATCTCAGGGTACTTGAGGGGTCCGAGCGGCCTCCGTTGGACGCAAGCTGCAACGGCCGGTCTGGCCATCCGACTCAATCTACATCAACTACATGGACAGTCACCATAAGCAATAATTACATTTGGGAATTTAACAACAATATTTGGTGGACATTGCAAAACTTTTCTTCACTTTTAAGCATTAAAGGTTTATCTTCAGAAATTCAACTACTACAACAGAAAAACTTTACTGCACCTGCAACAACAAAATTTTGAAATTGCAACCAACCAAATTACTAAAATTCTTATAAATGCTTCCGCAATTAATCTTAATATCAACATCAAAACTTGGACCTTATTTTGGAAACACAGCTTATGTTCTTCTGTGTTACCCCTTGGAGGAACTTTTGGGGGGGGAGGTCTGTACCGGGCGGTACACCTCTACTCTGTTTATTTAAAAGTTGCGCCAGTTGAAACTCCTCTTCTGGAGGAAGGTTGAACTTTATCTATTCTATTAATTCTCTACTTTCTCAGAAGATGTCACCACGTGGAAAATTTTGAGTTTTTGAACTGTGTCACTTTTGATGTGTTTTGTTTCGCTTGGAGTAAGAAGTGTGAACTTTCTCTTCTAGAGGACACTACTGAAGAATTACTATAGTGCAACCTAGTGCGGAGTTAAAGAACTATTTTGTTGGAGAAATTTTTATTTCAAAAGTTTGTTTCTTGTTAAATTTCTTTCTGTTATCGTTTAAGTTGGCTGTATACCCCTCTTTTTCCCCTTAGTTTGGATCTAGCCAATCCCGAATTTCTTTAATTAATTTTCCACCAATAATGTGTTTCTTTTTCCTCTATGTAGGGGTTTCTTTTCCCGAACCAATAAAAACTTTGAGGGAGGGTGTTTTATTTCCCCTAACGCCTAGAATCTTCCGCGAGAGGATATAAACTGCTGATTTTGGGGTCTCCGGGCCACTTCTGTTCCATCTTTCAGTGTATTAAGTACATAGCAGGAGGCGGGAAGCGCCTCTTTCTTCTTCAGCCGTTCAACACCAGGTAATGGCCTTTTAATAACTTCTTTTCTTGCTAGGTCGGCAGTTTAACACTCGCGGCGGGTTCGAAGCATTTCCATCATGTAACCTTTTCCTAAAATGTAATTACTCTTTTCATCTTTTTCTTATAAAGTTACATATTGGGATAGAGAGTGCTAACCCTCTCGAGCTCCCACTCACATTTGTTTTGAGGTGAACTTATTTTCTCAAACTTTTCTTCGTTTATGTAATGTAAAGTGTTCTTCTCGAAGTCACCTCTGTAGTATGGGATTAGCCCTTGCGTTAGTGGCCCAGAGCCAGATTAGGTTTTAAAAGCAAAGTGTATTAGGAGTGCAAGTTCGCCTCCTCTCAAGTTGTATTTTAGAGGTCATGTATTAATCTTTTCTCACCTAATAGACCTCAGTAGGTTGGGTATTTTACCCCTGTGTATATGTCCTTTGAGGACAACTTGAAAGTTGAGTTTGGTGTGGCCTGGGAGAGGCTTAACTTTAAGAGCGAGTGGCTCTTTTCTAAAACTGGGAGTTGTATGCCTCGAGGAGGCTTTGCTGTGTAATTTGGAGCAAGGGCTCCAGGGTTTGAGTGGGGTCTTCTGCCCCTTTTGTTGAAATTGGTATATCGTAAAGTTGAGCTAGTTGCTCAAGGATTGTGTTTTCAGGGCTCGAAGCCCAAATTCTTTAATCCCTGTAATTGTACATTTCAAGTTGTATTTCAGCTACTAAGTACCTGTTCTATTTGTTGTTACCTAATTTTGAAAAGAAAATATAACCTTGTTAAATTTTAAAATTTAATTTCTCTTTAGTAGCTTGAGACCTATTCACCACCCAGCACCTTCTTTCATGCTTAACTACCACAAAAACTCGGTAACAATTATTATTATTATTATTATTATTATTATTATTATTATTATTATTATTATTATTAGGAGAAGCCGTTCTTATATTCGGATGTATAAATTTTACTCAATTTCCTTTTTACGACTAATCTTACTTCTGCCTGTAAATCTAGAGGCATTCATTTAATGGTGACTTCTGATTCTATGACTAAGTTAGAAGCTGTATTCACCTTATTGAAACTGGGCCGGTTATGTTTAGGACCTTTTCCAAGGATTGCGTTTTCATCATCATTTAGTTGTATTTTTGATAAAGAAAGATCTAAACACCATCCGTTCCATTGCCATATTCAATGGATATAATGACTATTTCATAGACAGAATAATAACTACATTCAAGCACCGACCTAACACAACGCTAGAAAAAGAAAAACACAATCATACCGCATATTCCACTTTCACCTTCAATGAAAATGTTTACAGTGTCACCAACATCTTTAAGACGCATAATATCAAGATATCCTTTCGTACCAACAATAGGAATGTTGAAATAATTCACAACTCTAACACAATGCACAAAAATAACACCTTTTGAGGTCAGGGGTATACAGGTTTAGTTGCAATAATTGCAATTCCACGTACTGTCCGCACACTTTATCTTGATGCATTTGTGTACGGGGTGAGGAGTAAGGAGCGAGCTGTCCCGGTATCGATAGTGCTGCCTGGTGCTGCCAAATGAATGAAAATGAAATCTGAGTTGAATCGAGAATATGATCGATATGAAATGAAATTTCTAAACCGTTATCATCTTAAGCCAACAACTATGTCACATACACATTATAAAACATATCTCTCGATGCGAATCTTGTTCCTAGCATGAATTCTATACTTTGACTTTGATGTGTAAACAACAACAGTACCAGTACCTAAAGTTTACGCCAGATGTCGCACAACGATGCTTAAGCGATTCATAGTTTGTGTTTCAAAGGTTGCCAGTATGAATCTCGAAGATCGCCGAGGTCGACCGATTCAGCACTAGGATGTAAATGCACCAAGATAAAGTGTGCGGATAGTACATAGGACAGACCGGACGAAAATTCAAAATCAGGTACATGGAGCACGTCAATGCCATTAGACATAATCAGTTTTCGGCAGTGGGCGAACATATGCATGACGCAAAACATACTTTTACTACAATAGACCAAGACTTGGAGATCCTTAGAACATTAGGAAAAGGCCCTCTCCTGGCCGTCACCGAAAATTGCTTTGTACACCTTGATCAGTTTTTAACCCTAATTGAAACTTAAATGAAATTTCCGAGAAATCCAATATTCTTTACGACTTCCTCATTACGATTCTTAAACATGTTAAGTTCATGAAAAAGCGTTCGATCTTCCACGCATTACATAACACCCTACCTTGCCAAACGTTCCCACCACATAGCCTTCCAGACCCACCCCCAACACCTCCCCCGTAGGCGTTTCCTCTCCAAGCCCCTCCCTTAACTACCTTTATTCGCAAACCTGCTTCAGTCGCCAACTCCTCTCCACAGTATAAGCTTCCCGGCACGCTGCAGCAAGGTGAGTCTCCATCCTTTTGATTCGTTTGACTTACCCTCTACAGAACTCCACACTCTGTTCTCTTTAGGTTTTACGTTCCGATTGAACCGATGAACCTACATGTACATTCTAATACCCACAGCACAACTTCAAATTAAGAAGACCATGCCACCAGCAGTGGCCGGACTAATCCTCAGTACCGCATTATGAACAAGATTTTAACGTGTCCACAATTTTTTTATCATATCAAAGCATAAATTCACATAAAGTGCTCCAGCTCATGTACAGGACTAAATCGCTATCTGTAGACATTTTGCATGAACTATTTTAAATGTGACAATTTACGAATTTTATCTAGCCTGTGTGTCTTGTTGCTATATGCAAATCTATTCACTTGTTTGGTTTTATCTATGGCTGATGATGACATTGTATACGTACCGAAACCGGTACCATTATAATTAAAATGTTGTAACCACCGCCGTCTCGACCCTCCTATATGAGGATCGAGACGGCGGTGGTTGTAACATAACCTATGTGCGACAGTTGTGTATTGAAAAGGTGGATTCTATTATATTAAATTACTTTTTCGATTCTCGTTTCAATACGGAACGGCCATGAAGTTTATAACTTTAGAGTAAAAATTTAACATACCATTGGCTGTATAGTCGAGGATTTTTAAAGTCGCTGGCCAGGAAATGATCTGAACAGATCTTATAATTCTTATATAAGCGTAACGTCCCTTCTTTCTTATACACCTTATCCAAATCACTTCTGTGACATTTCAAAACCACAGATCACACCTACAACACCGCATCGGTATTGAAGGTTAATTGCTGCATTATACAATAAAATATGTGCATTATATTTTAAGCCAGTTAAAATATGGTTCGATCAGGTCAGAAGATTATGAAGCACTGTAAAGATTTCTTTGTCACTGGAAGAATATATATGCCAACACAATATTACTTACATTTTCTCGTCACGAGGGTAGCAAAAGAACGACCGCGCATTCTTCTCTACTTCATAGTTACTGCAGCCAAACACAGCACATACCTTTCCTCTGATGCTGAGAGGAGATATCAAGGAATGACACACGCTACTATTTAATTATGTCAACTCACTGAAAACGCATAAATGACACCAAAAACTTCACACACAAATACACGTGCTCTTATGACAGAATCAGTAGTTCTCAGGTCTACCCTCTAGAGAGAGCTCTAATAGCTATCCCTCGATATCTCGCTGAGTGTTGCGTATTCTCTCTATTGTATTTGATACCGAGACGCTTGTGTATCTCTAGGCAACGTCCGTACTAACCTATTCCACGTTACACATTCTCTTTAGACTATTCTACCCGACCCGAGGCAGGGTGGAGTATTGCGATGGGGGGGGGGGGAGAATGAGGAAAATAAAAAAAATCGGGGGTTAGGGAATGAAAAAATGAAGTTAGAATATCACGTAGTATGACCTGTTGAGTTTTGTGTTGGGATGCACGAGTCAGCATCCTGATGGCATTCCATAATTGAATTGGGGGGATATGAGAAGTGAGTGAGGATACAAACAATCTCCATGTTGCACGTCGTTTCTGACATTTTTTTATTCTTTTTGGTTCTAGCAATGTGATGTTTCAGCCGTAAATAATTTGTACGGTTTAAGGATTTACGATACGAGCGGAATAACAGTTTGCGCGTCAGTATGAGTTGGTGGCACTCATTGTCCCACCAATGGATATGTTGAAAATGACAGGGGGTGGAAGTAACAAAGGGTTTGCGGGGGTGGAAAATATCAAAATATTGGTTTAAAAGTGCTATAAGCGACTGATACGTGAAATAGGGTCCATGTAATCGTCGGAGGTGATGCTGGAGATAGGGGCTATAATTCCTTAATGATCGAATGTAGGGACAGGAGTATGGAGGAAATGTAGTGGCGTATGTTATCGAGATAGTATGTGTGATAATAGGAGTCAGAAGGTGGTGATCCAGGTGAAGAGGGAAGCCATCGCTGAGAAGGTATTGTTATGCCACCCCACACTTTATGATGAATGTTAAAATTGCCAAACAGATATTCGATAAATGATCAAATTGGTGGAAAAATGGAACCAATGCATGTCTGTGATATAGACATCCGGGGGGGGGGCAGTAAATATTAATGAGGTGTAGATGATTATAGGTAATTCCGACAATAAAGGTGTTTGGGATATAATAAGGAATGGTTAAGGTTTGGTGCAATGAATAAGCAGGGCAGCCACACCGGGACGCTCATTAATAATTCATTGGAGTTCGTATATTTTATTAAGTACGCTCCTGGCACTCCATTTGATTTCCTGAATCTAAAATACCTGCTGTGTCCTTCAGGTTGAGCTTCAGTCGAAAACCTTTTAATTCTATCAAACTAGTTGTAATTTTGCAAACATGTCTAATATTATCAGAGAGATCGCATTCCCAGAGATTACAAAAACCTCATATCAAGCCAACCGGCCTATAATTATCGGCTTTATCACCCTTTCCTTTGTACATAGGGCCTGATATAACAACATTCCATTCATTTGGTATAGATTCTTCATGCAGCAGCAATCATATTTGTACTTAAGATATTGTACAATACACTAGTATATTTATCCCAACCCACTGCCTTTAGTATATCCCCAGAATTCTTATCAATTCCAGCTGCTTCTCTGGTTTTCAACTTTTGTATATATATGCCCCCCCCCCGTACAATTTGCTGTACATTGCTCGGACACAGATCGGTCTTATGGAGATTGTATCTTATTGACTAATGACTTTGTTATCGTTTCAGTGCTTCATAAGTATTACTCACCGCCTCCAACAATCTTTACATGCTGCCGACTGAATACTTATAAATCTTCACATATACACTACTTGGTCATTCATAATTCCTACACTGAATGGTCTCAAGTATTGTTGTGTCTTTCACCCAAGAAGAACTCATGAATTCAGAACTCACCCGTATTTTTTCTCAATTCACTCCTTACTAGCCATCAAAAATCCATAATCTCTTACATCCGATATCGCTGCAAATGATATCATATGATTAATTAATGATGTATTATGTAACATCTTCCCTCCACGTAAACAAAAATATGTATGGTAAAATAACATCACTATAAATGCTAGGAAATGTTTATGATCTTGAAGCTATTTGTTACATCGTCAAGTGTAAGGAATTGGATGTTTGATACCTCATCTGAAGCTGAACTGGGGATGTACTGTAAGCTGAAACCTCCTCTAGCTGCCCAGTCATCCGGCTTCTTACACGAGGAGGAGTTTGAGATATATTTCCCTTATTTTTCTGCATTCCACTTATATCAGCTACAAAATACGGGTAAGGGTCAAAGGGATGCTGTTTTTGTTTCCCTCACCCTCCTTTATATCATGCAGTTTGGCTTGCTTGAAAGAAGAATTTGTAAGCTATGAAAACGTTAAGAATGTGAAACTCTAGGTGTAAAGATGACAGGCAAATTGATGTTTTTTGGAGTGTACAGACCTGGTGGTGGTGATTAGTACATCTCAGCAACCATCCTCTATCAACACTAATCAGGGAGAAAAAGGAAGGGATCCAACACTTCGAAAAATGCCAACGAAAGACGAGGACCACAAAGGGCGTGAAAATGAAAAGACTCCCTTGCCCTAGGATCTGAAAAGAACAAGAGTTGACCAAGGTAGGTCGGACAGGGTAGATGAAAGTGAGGATTCCAACACGAGGAGGAGGAAGCAATATGAGGACTCAGCTAAGGGACCCCACACTCCCAAATTGAGAGCGCCTCACCTCTTGAAAGGCAGGGGCTACAGTGGGTGTTATTCTACCACACTTTCTCCCTCCTCAACAGGCGGACAGACCTGACGCTGATGCAGAATTATTTGATAAGATAATATCGATCCTACAAAGCCAGCATTGTATGTGCCACATTGTTGAAAAAAGAGGTTAAGACACAAATATACTAAAGAAAAGTGGTCTGCATATACTGGCAAAGTATCGCAAGCATAGCATGCCAGCAAACATCTTAGAAACTGAAGAAATTAATGCCATCATAATCGCCAACTTCTTTCTTCTTAGCAGCAAAATTATTGTGGCAGGTTCAATCAAGTCTGTTTTCTGGGCTTATAGGAGCATGTGATGGTCCCCGACGTTTCACCGAATACTGCGAAGCTCACAGTGGCATGGGGCGGTGTTGCTGCTCGGTGGTCTTCAGAACCATCACATGCACCTACAAGCCCGGAATATACCGATATGATTTGTAAAGCATCAACTGTTAAATGGCCTCTGGGGATACGCAAGAAAGCCAAGTACTTAGGTGAAAGCAAGTCAGAATACAAAACTTACTTGGAGCTAAAAGAAGAATGGAAAACAAACTTCTTAAAGGATAAAATATAAGGTCTGATTCTTTTGACTTACAAAATGTGCTCAAAACACCCTGCGCATCTCTCTTGCAAAACTGCTGTTTAAAATTTTACTGTGTATCAAAGTATCACTGCTATACATGAGAAACACGAACAAATGAAATGGGGCTCAGCTGTTAATGTTAGTCATGATTAAAGTTCCTTGAGGGATCTCAAAATAAAACACATTCCTGCTGCCAGGTCACATTCAACAAGGGGCTCCTTCAGAAGAGCGACCTAGACTTTACAATGTCACAGTTGCTCTTCACAATGATTGGTTGCTAAATCATGCCTTCCAGTACAGTTGATGGAGCAGCATTCAAAATGTCAGACGTAAAAACAGTGGTAATTCAAAAGAATTTCAATTAAATTGTAATTAATTTAGATTATAAAATGCTCGTCAACCTCGACCAGCACTGCAAACTGCTGTGACTCTTCTAAAGATCAAGAATATACCCTGAACGCCTTCCTATATCAAAAATAAAAGTTCCAAAATTTGGAAAGATTGTGCTCTAAAACCATCAAAGACCCTAGTGAATTCATGGTGATCCCCAGAGAATCCAATGTTGAAGACACACTACCAGAGATAGATGAACAAGATGAACTTTATTCAACAAAGACACCTAGAGGCAAGGCGCACTTTTCAGTTTTGTCCATCAATTTGAATGTCCACTGATTTAATAACTCGAATTAAGTGTTGATATTTTACTCCGTAATCAGTTATGTGTCTTTCTAAAGGAATATTTGTTCTAAATTACCTTGTGGATCAAATGATAAAAGTAGTTTGTATCAGTATTTTCAATTTACCTAGCTCGATAAAGCAAACTACAGTGCATTATGACTAATATGCAGTAGTCATAAACTGTTTTCTAGTCTTACAGAGTTAAGTGACGTGAATAAAACTACACAGGTGGGAAGTATTGGCAACGTCGTATTGGAAGCAACGCTATAATGACGTTATGTTACAACTTACAGCCTGGCAAATTGTCTAAAGTGCACTTCTGTGACGTAAAATGCACTTTAAGAGTATAACATACAAAAAAATTTAATCATTTTTCAGAATTCATATCAAAGGACCATTTTTAAAGTTGTAGTGTATAAGTGTGTAAGAAAAAAAAACTGTGAACAAAAACCCTTTTTTTCTCTGCTGTAAAATTACATTTTTGGTGCTTACATAATTCTGGTTTTCTAGGGACAATATGCTATGTGTGAACCATCACAGAAAGGAACGTGATTGTAGCCGGTACCAATGTTGTTTGGGAATGTAATGCAAATGACACGGAGCATGACCAAAAGTTACTATGGGAAGGACAGCTCAATAAGAAAGAGGGTGCTGGTAGAACCAGATGAGCTCTATAAAGAAACTGAAGTGATAGATGGTATTAGTGACTACGAATCTGTTTTTGTCGTAGTTAAAAGTAAATGCGATACAGAGGGAGTCTGTAAAAGTAGGACTATTAGGCAGAACCATATGGCTGATAAGACAGGCATGAGGGGGTTTCTAAAAAGTAATTATGATTGATGGAAAATGGTAAATATCAAAAGCTTATGGGATGGGTTTAAAGCATACCATCGAGGGGTCTTTCAGACCGGGCGCATATGCAGTAGAAGTCCGATATAGCGAGTACGGCATATAACGAGAACTCTGTTATAGCTACGACTTTTTTTCTGTCCCTTCAAAATTCCTATATTAAACTTTGTATCGTCCTTCGGTTACAGCGAGAACCCTATCACTAGCGCATCCGTTATTACGAGCGATTAAGCGCGCGCGATTTTTTCCGTTACCGATATTTATGCACCCCAGCGATGATACTGCATGTGATCGATTACCTTCGGCATCGTTTTCTCGCTATGTGCACTAGCGATTTCTCTCGTAGAAATTCGAAGGCGATGTCGGAGTCGATTAGTAATACCCGTCGACAGCTGCTCCGTAAAGAAAATTCGAAATGAAGGAGAACATATTTTCGTAATAAATGCGTAAATAACGTGTCAGATAACGGTTGTTAACTCGTTAAAAATTAAGGCCGACTAAACGACCGCTTAATTTTGAGGCTAAATACTGCAATTAAGAATGGGAGACACCTCGAGATATGGCAGAGTGCTTAATTGATTTCAGAGGTTAAATTACGGAAAGGAATTTATAGCGAGAAAGGTATACTTTCTCTATTGGCGCTTGATTTTCATCATACGTATAGTACGGTTAAGTTAGGATACGTGACGCTGTTTGAATAAGAAAACTGAAACGTTTGCAACAAAATGCGATTGATCATCTTCGGTACAGTACGGTTTTCTCACTTTGTGCATTTGCGAACTCTCTCGTTGACATTCAAAGGCGATGTTGGAGTTGATTAGTAACCCATCGACTGCTGTTCTCTAAAGAAAATTCGAAATGAAAGAGGATAACACGTTTTCATAATAAATGCGTAAATAACGTGGCCGATAGCAGTTGTTAACTCGCTAGAATTAAAGACTGAAATAAACGATATCTTAATTTTAATGTTATATACGGGAATTAAGTAAGAATGTGATACACCTCAAGATATGGCAGAGTACATCACTGATTTCAGAGGATATTTCATATCCTCTGGCGTCTTGTTGCGGCTATTTACATGTAAATTTTTCGCGAGGAGGTTATTTCTCTACATGCGTTTCAAATATGTTTTCATGATAAGCTACATATACGGTTAGGTTACGTGACGCTCTTTGAAGAAGAAAGCTGAGGTGTTTGCCACAGAAATCTCTGGAGTGATACCGTATTTCTCCGCATCGAAGACTTTTTCCCCTCAGAATCTCATGCGAAAACTCAAGGGTTGTTGCAATCGCGGCCTAACAGTAAGTTAATGGATACCACTGGCAACTACCGCGGTAACCACGCTGCTTCTTTTCACACGCGCACAGAGCTCGTTGACACTCGGAAATGTAGAATAATTGTGCAGCCGCAAGAAAATACCGCATAGGCCTAACTAAAGCCAATATTTGGCGTTAGCGTGAAGACAAAGAGTTTAAAAAATGCGTACTGTACAAAAAATGCATTCAGTGGTCAGCAACAAGGACACTTTAAAGAATTAGAAGATGAAATTGTGAGGTATGTGCACGAAAAACGCAAGGGCGGAATGGCCATACCGTGGCGCAATAAACTCGTTCGTTGACTTTCAGCGTTCGCGATTAGGCCTACACATCGCTAGCCGCTGAATTTGGCCGAGCCCGATAAGCGAGACGTGCGTGTAGCGGTAGCCGGTTATATCTGACGCTGCGTAATAGAAGTAACAGTTTTACAGACAGCAGGAATAATTTCCTGATGCATCGTTGTATTGTAGAGACGCATGGAATAGGTATTACTGGAACATTTTCAACGAGTTCTTTTCGGTATTATGATGCCAATGTTAAGTTAATGGTCCTCAAACCCGCGGAAATAAAGAATAATTGTGCAGCCGCAAAAAAAAAATACGGCGTGACGAATGTCAATGTTCGGCGTCTAAAAATGCGTAGGCCTACTGTACAAGGCATTCATATGATTTTACAAACTTCTTTTTGAGAAATACGGTACTATATTTTTTCAGAACGAAATAAACATACACTTTCACGTAGTATCGGATTACGAAAAATAACAAACAATAAGCCGTAGTGTGGGTATCATCTGCGGAAACGCAAGTTTTGAACAAACTGATTGCCGTTTCATACCGATTTTAACGTGCATGAAGGGTTTTCCGACTTTTATACAAACATCGGATATAACGACAATCCGTTATAGCGAGTGAATTTTTCGCTGTTACAAATTCTCGCTATAACGGACTTCTACTGTATTTATTCTTTCAAAATAGGTTCACGGTTTAAAGCTGTACCTTCCATCACCAGTTAAGTGTCTGTAAGCCTGGTCCTTTCCGCCGTGCGAGACGCCTCATCTTTGTTGTCTGTATACAAGTGTTTTGTGATTTTCATGGGTATATTTTTCATCAATAATACAATGTGTTTTGCTACAAAAACTGGTATTTCGTTTCACTGATATATTCCTCTGTGCTACAAATCGACCATGTGTGACCCCTTGCGGTTTAAGGAAAAGACCACTGCTAACAGTCTGTACGAGGATAATGGACCAGGAAAAGAAACTTGTGCTCAGTTACGGAATGGTATATGATATACTGTAAAGTTATAAGCTATGTATGAACTTACCTTGATATATTTGAGAGAATTTCGTAATTATATACAGTTCACCCCACAAGGATCCAGAATAGCTAAAAACGCATTAGAAATTTTAAAAAAATCTAATGTCACACCAAATCAATTCTAAGTAGGTGAAACAAGCTCTACTACTTAAAAATACAAATGGTGCTGCAAAATGTTCGGTGTCCCTCATCACAGACACGATGATATCAGGGAGAAACCTAGTTTTGACAGGATGGTATACATGCCTCGGGTGGGATGTTGTGATGATCACTTATGTTCTTTGCCTGTTGGCTTTAACACATGCCACGATGTCTAATCTTCTGTTGGAACCACAGGACGACATGCAGTGCAGTGAGGATGCTACTGCTGCTCGTATGCGAGGCTCTCACTTGGAAATGCTCCGACAACTTTTATGTTGCACGATACCTTTAGAGCCCACCCAACTACTCAGTTTTGGATGTTCAGTGAAAACCTCAACACCATTATCTCGAAGCTTGAGCGAGGGCCAATTTTCAATTGTCTACATCGTTCGACGACCTACATTAATGCCTTTTTTTGCCCCCCAATATGCCTCTCTGCTGCAATATTACGGTCTTCAACCTGTACTAATTTCCTACAGCTCCCCACCCCGCTTTCATCAGTCCAAGTGCACGTAATTTCTTGGGGGCATATAGCATGCTACTCGCCTAGAAATGCTGTCTTGCAGCTAAAATCGACCACCCGGGCAGGCAGATTACCTCCGATGGAGTAGGAGTGTTTCAGTCGCCCTGGCAAACTGTACAACGGGGTTCAACCTGGAGGAAAAACTCATTCAACAGAACGAGGAATCTTCAAGGAAAGACAACTTGTAGCCACCACAACACCATACAGGGATGGCAATGCTCTGGCAGTATGATGGATACACCACTGTTTGATAGTTAGGTGTCATAATTAGAGATGGGAATTTGCCTATTTTATTCCTATGCTCAGAAACGTAGGCTTTTGAGATATAAATCCTTGTTAGGGTCCTTTAAGCTAGATTTTGTGGGTTTTATTGTGCCTACAAATGCCTATTTCAGGGGTTTGTGCCTATTAATTCTGGTGAAGGAAACTTGCTATTCACATGAATAGTTTACCGATGAAAGGGATGAAATATTAGGGATAAAATTAATTTGCGATAATATGAAGGAGGTGGGAATTATAGGAACATACAGGCCTGGAAGAGAGGAAAGAGACATGGAAATAATTGAGAAAATAATAGATTATACTCATAAAAACAATAATAATGATATGGTAATAATTGGGGGAGACCTAAACTTGCCTGAAGTTGAATGGAATGAAGCTGCAAGTGAAGCCCATGAACAGAAACTGGCAAATAAGTTAATTTGGGAGCGAGGATTTACACAAGTAGTACAAGAACCAACTCGTCTCAACAACTTGCTAGATGTATTCTTGGTTAAACCATGGGAAATTGTTGATAAAACTGAGGTAATTGAAGGAATAGGTGACCATAAAGCTGTAATAATGGATGTAGGACTTGTACCAAAAAGGCTTAATAAGAGGATTACACACGACAAGAAATTATACAGAAAAACTAAAGTTGATGAATTTGGGACTTACCTTAAATCACAATTCAGTTGTTGGATAAGTGACGGGAGTAATGTGGATACTCTTTGGGCTAAATTTAAAGGAATCATTTGGGAAGGAGAGAAGAGATTTGCACCTGTTAAGAAGGGTAAAATGACCTCAGACCCTGTTTATTTTACAAGGGAAATAAGAAAATTAAAAAGAAGATGTAGAATAGTAAACAGGAAAATCAAAGAGGGTAGGGAGAATAGAGAAACTAGAAAACAGCTAATGAGGGAACTGAATAGAGTGAAAAAGGAAGCAAAAGAGAAATATATGAATGGCATACTTCAAGAGGGTAATGACCACAAAGGGAAATGGAAAAAGATGTATTCATATATTAGGAATCAAAAAGGAAAAGGAATCCAAATTCCTACAATGGTGGGAGAAGGGGGTGAACACTATTCAACAGATACTGAGAAAGCAAATCTATTTAGTAGGGAATTCAGAGATTCAGTAGAAGATTGTCAGGAGTTGGAAACCGAAACAGAAGATAGAGAGGGAGAGAGACAGAGGGAAACAAGAAGTTTCCCATTCACAAATGAAGATATTTTCAGAGAAATCCAACTGCTTCAGCAAGGAAAAGCAGCAGGAAGTAATCAAATTACTGGGGAGGTATTAAAGACAATGGGGTGGTACATAGTGCCTTATTTAAAATTTCTCTTTGACTATGTCATAAATTATAGTGTGTGCCCGTTCGCATCTCGTAGACCAACAACAAAATGGCGGCGTAGGAAGGTATGGCCCATGCGATCTACTAAGGCAATGAACTTCGTATCAATGCAACGTATAGGAGGCTATGTACGTCACGGAAAGGATAGGTTTCGAAGACACTGGAGAACAGTAGAGGCTCATTTGAATTGTTTTAAAAAAATATAGCAGCGGGTGAATTGTTTAACGAGACTCTAAAAAATTATTTTCATGTAGACAAGACGCAGATGCGAGAAGATCTACATATTTCAAGAATAGATTTGCCTACTAAGAAGAATATTAATTATATATATTCGCGACAGCATATAATTAAAGTATTCATCGCTGTATCCCAGTAGATGAGCCGAGAAAGAAATATAAATATATAAATTTTGGTGATATACGACGGATTTGGAATATCAAGTAGCAACGTAACGATCGAAAGAATCGGAATTCACCATTGTGAAATATTTAATAACTACACACGAGAAGAGTATAACTACCGTAGCAGTAAAAAAATAATAATTATTTACGGAGAAAATTTTTTACAGAAAGAAAAACTTTAACGATTATTTTAAATAACAGAAAATGCAGAATATCATGACTAATTACTGCGCACAGGGAATTCTTTTCATTGTCAACAGATATACGATGATGACTGTCTGCTAATTCATCAAGATGGACCGAACTGGGGATATGTACCGTCGAATCAGATGACCAGGCGGAGATTATTGGACAGACCAACCAGTGGAGATGATGACGTTGGATGAGCATCGGCCAGCTGAAAGACTGGATGATACGGAGTGGTCTGACGAGCTATGTAACCAGCAGATGACCGCGAATGTCCAGTTCAGACAGAGATCCAGTTCCAATCTGAGGGTCTAGCAGCAAGTGAAGGACGGAGCAACCACCAGACCAGATGTAGCAACTGACGAGCTAAGTCCATACTTTTCTATAGTAGAGTAGTTTCTTGCAATCTGCACCCTCAATCTATTTTGGCATGTGCTGAGAGTTTGGTGATTTATGAAATAATTAAGAACGCGTGTGTAATATAAGTAATGTGTGAAATACTTAAGATTTTAAAATTAGACGGAAGTGATGAATTAGAATGACAATATGACATATACTAGATACTGCACTAGCACATCGACAGTGGAAATAATATCCGATAAGAGAAAGGTATGTTTCTTGAGTAGAGCTAGAATCAATGAGTCTAAGTTACTAGTAAAGGTTCGATTAATCTCGTTTCACCTGAGTATAGTTTACGTCACGAATTACCTGCGCAATACGATGATCATTGACAAATTAAGTATTCCTTTCGTCAGAGAAAGAGGACATATGAATTCATATTACTGTTATTAAAAATAGAGGTTATTGACTGCGTATTTTGCTAAGCAATTCTTGAATATTTAGCATATGGTATCGGAGTTATGGCTATATGCATGCGGCTAAATGGAAGCCGGTAGGATGTTAAAGTATCGACGGTAGTGTATTGAAATGTGATTATATATATTGATGAATGGTTTAAGTGAAGAGATTTAGTTATGTTCTACGGGAAGTGTAAGAATTGCTATTTGACGTGTTAATGATTTATTAGTAATATAAGGTGAGTTACTATGCCATGTTTGAAAATATACGTCAAGAAGAGAATTCCGCGCAGATGACCATTTCAAGGTAAGGTAAACATGAATTATGTAGAATTGTGTATCGTGACAGTGATATTGTGTTTGACTTGGGTGAATAACAGGTACTGCGTAAGACAGTGTTCTTATATATGATGCAATAGACTCATGATTGATTATATATCTAGTATTTCGTGGAGCGGTGATCTTACAGGTTGATATGAAATACCTGCATTCTATACTATCCATACACGTTCAGTAGCACGTATATAAATGAAATATTGAGACAGTGCAGATCATAAGAGTACATTGAGCCACTAATAGATGAGTGTGTAGATTAGAAACTATTCGAAGAGTTAGTTAGATTTTTCTTTATTTCTACTCAGATAAATATGATTTTAACTCAATATATAAAAATGAAGAATATTACAATGGTTAGTTAGGAGCCAGATATCGTAGGCACGAGGGTGGTATTGCTTTAGCTCGTAAGTCGTTACTTGTTCACACTAGAAAGATATTACCTAATACTCGGAGTTCAAACCTATGAAAGACTTTAACTTATGAATGGAAGGTCGGTGAACACTGCCACAATTTAATACACGCGAAAGTGTATACTTGGGAAACATGTCTCATATGTTGTGAGGATAACTTTAATAATTAACAGAGCAGTATTTACAATATGAAAATTTTATTTGATTCCTTGAATGCTCAATGATCGCAAATATTATTAAAAAATGTAATACTTTCGGAACATGGCTACGAAGGTTCACATATGTATTTATTGGAATTTGAACTTATAAATGAGAGAATGTTAGCATTTTTTTTAAGTTCCACTATTTTATCTTAAATGAGCCAGCGCTGACTCTAACTTATTTTCAAATGATGAGATAACACGGAATTAATACTACCCAGATTTCACTATATCTCGAACATTAATTTTTTGTCAATAAATAATCTTATATATTTTCTTTAGTATGTGACTGAGTTATGATTTCTGTTCTGGTAACGTTAGAGTTAAGTTAGTTGTTAAGTTTTCTAGATGTAAGCAAACGACAAGTTCTTACAAACGAAATGCGAGATGATTTCTAGATATCGGTCGTCATTCTCGTGGATATTGATACTCCCACCACGAGTACCCCAACGGTCAATTTCTCTTCAGAAACCACGTTAAATAATTACATATAAAATCTCAGATTTTATGGGCGGAAAAAGGATACCCTGAGAAGAATCAATGAGCTACCGGGATAATCTTGCACTGACCGTTGCAAGAGCGGGTGCAAGTGTAATACCAAAAGAATGGAAGGAATCAATAATAATAATACCAATTTATAAAGGAAAGGGTGATAAAAGGAAACCAGAGAATTACAGACCAATCAGCCTGACCAGTATAGTTTGTAAAATACTGGAGAGTTTAATAGCAAAGTACATCAGAGGGATATGTGATGATAACAGTTGGTTCATGAGGAGCCAGTATGGATTTAAAAAGAAATTTTCTTGTGAGGCACAACTGGTGGGATTTCAACAGGACATCAGATCAGTTGGATTCAGGAGGCCAGTTAGATTGCATAGCCATAGATCTTTCCAAAGCCTTTGATAGAGTGGAACATGGAATATTATTAAAGAAATTGGAGGGAATAGGATTGGACGTAAGGGTTACACGTTGGATAAAAGCATTTCTAAATTCAAGGGTTCAGAAAGTCAAAGTAGGAAATAATGTATCTCAGGAAGAGAAAGTTTGGAAGGGAATTGCACAGGGTAGTATAATCGGTCCGTTACTTTTCTTAATATATGCAAATGATTTAGGGAACAATATAACATCGAAAATAAGATTTATGCAGATGACATAATTGTTTATAGGGAAATAAATAACATTGAGGATTGTTCAGAATTACAAAGGGACCTTGAGAGTATCCAACAATGGGTTGAAGAGAATAATATGAAGGTTAATGGAGGTAAATCAACTGTTACAACATTTACAAACAGGAGCTTTAAAACTGAATTTGAATATACTTTGGATGAGGTAGTTATCCCAAAAGATGGCAAGTGCAAATACTTAGGTGTGAGATTTGAAAGTAATTTGCACTGGAAGGGTCATGTGGATGACATTGTTGGGAAAGCATACAGATCGTTACATGTCATAATGAGGCTAATTAAAGGATGCAACAAAGAATTAAAAGAAAAAAGTTACTTGAGTATGGTTCGTCCATTATTGGAATATGCAAACAGTGTTTGGGATCCTCACCAAGAAAAACTAATAAAAGAAATAGATAGTGTGCAGAGGAAAGCAGCAAGGTTTGTAACAGGGGATTTCAGGAGAAAGAGTAGTGAATCAGAAATGTTAAAGGAACTTGGGTGGGAAACTTTAAGAAAGAGAAGGGAGGAAATTAGACTTCTAGGATTATATAGAGCCTATACAGAAGAAGCATGGGGAGAAATCCGTGAGAGGCTTCAGTTGGAAAATAATTATATTGGCAGAACTGACCACAAGTATAAAATTAGAAGGAATTTTAGCAGAAGTGACTGGGGTAAATTTTCATACACTGGGAAGGGCGTGAAGGAGTGGAACAGTTTACCAGGGGTAGTGTTTGATCCTTTTCCAAAATCTGTACAGGTATTCAAGAAGAGAATACACAGCAACAGGGAAAATAAATGAAATGTTAGAGGGCATTCGACCAGTGCAGGCTATTGTAAATAAAAAATGTGTGTTAAAAAAAAATTAAATTCCATCCCGTGGTCCATGGAGTTTGGACAGCCAAAGTAGGGGACTGCCTGTAGGGGTGAAATACAGTGGGGACTTCGAGGGCCCTGGGACCGCTACGGTAGCTGTGAAGGCCCTTCAGGAACTCTGAAAAGTGGAGGCAAAAGGGGGCTCTGGTTAAGACGCAGCAGGTCGTTATGCTACTTAGGTTCCAAAATAGGTATAAAAAAAAAAGTAAATAAATGCAATGTAAATTTTAATCTTATACCAGTTGCATAGTATTATTTGAAGTAATTCCACATACTGTATATCAGTTGACTATGTTTGTAAGTATAGGAGATATTATAAGTAGAATTTTGTAAGCAATATAAATTTATTAACGATGATCTGTTTGTTTAATAGAAAAAAATTGTTAGCATAAATTGTATAATATTGTATTCTAGAAAAAAAAATTTTCTCTTGTTAATTTAAAATGTAGTGCTTGACAATAATGTATTTTAGTGTACCATTTGCCACCAAGGTGGACACCTCATTTGCAAATAAAGAGATTTTGATTTGATTTTAATTGCCTATTTGATGCCTTTTGAATCTATTTTAAAGAAGTCTATTTTCTTTAGTGCATTATATTGTAAGTGATGTGCTCGACAGTATTATCTTCTCATTTCTCAAGATCTGATTACCCCACGAACAAAAATGGGAATTCTCGGAAGTTACCAGAAATAATTCTTGGGAAATTTCCGTCAGGAGAAACAACGAACAATTTGACCTCGAGGCCTTCAACTCTTAAACCTTCTAAGACATATGCGAGAACCTATCAACGTCAAACTACGGTGCACAACCCATATCTCTTATACTTCCTTCTCGATGTGAACTGTTGTACGCGTACGTTTTATCTTCATAATGTGTTGTGATTTATTGTGAAGAAGTGTCTGTGGCAATGCCCAGAGAAAAATCACCAGGCGAGTTGGCTGTGCGCTTAGGGGCGCGCAGCTGTGAGCTTGCATCCGGGAGATAGTGGGTTCGAGCCTCACTGTCAGCAACCCTGAAGACGGTTTTCCGTGGTTTCCTCTTTTCACAGGGCCAATGACCTTCGATGTTAGGCCCCTTAAAACAATAAGCAACAAGTAACCTCTTTTCACACCAGGCAAATGCTGGGTCTGTACCTTAATTAAGGCTATAGTCGCTTCCCTCCCACTCCCAGGCCTTTCCCATCCCATCGTCACCACAAGACCTATCTGAATGGCGTGACGTTAAAAAAATATTGTAATTGCAAAGAAAAATAGTCGCCTTCTGGCTGAAGAGGTGGATCACAGGGAATCCCAAATTCACTACGGATGAAAGGGTAGTCTTCAGCCAAGCTTGCTGTAAGGAGGTAAGTTCGTTTGTTCCTTTTATCTTTTTTTTTTGTGACTGAACTACGATCGCATTTCATTGTAGCATTTATAGCCCTATTAATTTACGTATTGTGGAAAGTTGTTTTGTTGTAATGCTGTATTAGTCGTGAACTTTCAATAATTTATATTGCTAAAATGTAAATAATCATTTAATTACTGGACAAGGATTTAGACCGCAGGCTCTTGTCAGAGAGTGGATGAAAATTAAAAATCTGTATTTTTAACTCTGATTCATTTCCTGTGAAAATAGAGATTTACAACAGTAATATTTTCTTTCTTAATCTGTTTAACCTCCAGGGCAGGTTTTTCCCTCGGACTCAGCGAAGGATCCCACCTCTACCGTTTCAAGGGCAGTGTCCTGGAGTGTGAGACTTTCCTCGCCCAGGCTGCCTCATCTTCTATACTGAACAGGGGCCTTTTGAAGGCATGGACAGATTGGAAGGGACAGGCAAAGAAGACGGAAGGAAGTGGCCGCGTCCTTAAGTTAGGTACCATCCTGGAATTTTCCTGAAGAAGTGGGAAACCACAGAAAACCACTGTGAGGATGGCTGAGGTGGGAATCGAACCTACCTCTACTCAGTTGACCTCCTAAGGCTGAGTGGACCCCGTTCCAGCCCTCGTGCCACTCTTCAAATTTCGTGGCAGAGCCGGGAATCAAACCCGGGCCTCCGTGGGTGGCGGCTAATCACGCTAACTACTACACTACAGAAATGTAATTTTAAAAAATCATGAGTAACTTTCACCAGCGCTATGTCCGGCTCCATGGCTACATGGCTACGTAACCTGCAGGATCTATTGCAGGCGAAGGTTACATCGCACATTCCTATCTACGAAATATCACTGTAAAATATGTCACAAATGGAACATAATAATTGCTGTTACACAGTTGAAGTCTAAAATTTGCAGTAAATTAAGAAATATTTTATTTTTGGAGAATATACCTACTTTACTACTTTACAAGTACTTTTGGTGCTACGCTCACAGTAACACACGTATGTCGTTTGTTTGTCTTACACTTTCAACAATTTCGTGTGTGATGTCTGTGTTCACTGAAGTCCTTTGCTTTCGTTTCATTGCTTCAGTTGTCAATGACATAATTTCCTGAATTGTATCGTGATATTCGCGATATGCAAGATTTAATAGGCGACCAAAAGCTCTGGCCAATGTACATCAGAAGAATTCTGTGAACTAGTGATTTATTGGTCCAGGGATCATGCTATTTTCGTTCCAACAACAAACAAATAATAATAATGTATTTTTCTTATTGTGAATTTTGTTGACCTCCACTTTGCTGTTTCAACTGGCCGTTCTAGCCATATGGACAAAGATAATGAGAATCCACAGACATAGCACTCCCATATCTCAGTGCTAGCCCTGGACCTCAAGAAATTAACAAAAGACTGCACCAGCAGCAAAAAACGACATAAAGGAGTCCTGTATACAAGCCTTAAGTATGTATTTATATTTCTCTAATAACGACGGTATTTCTTAATTTAACGCAGATTTTTCACTTCATTTAAGTAAAAGCAATTATTATGTTCCATTTGTGACAAATTTTACAGTTCAGATGTAAGGCTTTTCAGGCGTTGGCTCTATTAACGCCTGAAAAGCCTTACATCTGATATGTTTTTGACATGCTCTATTGGTGAAAAATATCTAATTCCCTCCATGGGAATTTAGAATTTTCCATTCGGAATTTAACAGTGACATTTCGTAGATAGGAATGCGCGATGTAACCGCAGGCGAAAGAAATGTTCACAAATCTGAGATTTATAGTGCCTCCATTTTAATTCTTCTATATAAGTAAGAATACTTCTAGGGGCAGCTTGGCAAGTTCCTGGCAAGCATATAGGAAGGATCTCTCCTCTACGCTGCTCAGGTATCATTTCACGTTATTTTTATTATTTTCACCGGGTGAACTAGACAGGAAACTGCCAGATTATAACTGAACATTTTTGAGGACATATTTCCATGTAAATTACGAATTCTCTTGTTCCTACTTTAAAGTTTTGTACTTCTAGAAACATCACCTCTAATAGTCTTTTCATGTTATATACCAGGGATGGTGAACCTATGCCATGCGTCACTAAGTGATGCGCAAACACGATTTCGGTGGCACACTAAATGCACATATAAACGTCTTTATGTACATTTTGTACTAGAGACTATACGTATCTTGTGTATCGTATAGTCATAGTGTTTCAGGTTTAAGAAATAAATACCGATTCGGACGTGCATTATGGCAACACTACAATACTGATAGGTCCAGAAGTCATGGGAGATCAATGTCAGATGCATTCTACGAGCCGTTTGCTCACCTACATCTGTCAATGTGAGGTTGCCAAGAGCGCATTGTGTAACCGTTTATTGTTTTGAATTTTGTAAGACAAACAGTTACCAAGAAACTATCACACTTTATTTCCAAATCTCACAAATGAGTGGTATTAAGGTAAGATAATGACAGTTTAGAAATGGAGTCGACTGAATTTCAAGAACAAATTCGTACAACTTGCTGCTGACGGTGGAACTTAGCACGTGAACAGTAGAACAGACTCTCACAAATGTTTTCAGCCATGAAGAAACTTGATACAGCACTACTTCCTTTGTTCGGGCTTAGCCTACAAGGAATACTTGGCCTGCCCAATAGCCACTCATAGCTGTCTGCCCTGTGGATGCTATATTTGCCGCTACAGGCGCTGCAATTCAACCTCACACGAACACCTCGGTTGGCGGTATTTCTACACATTGTAGGTCTACTGGTGATGTACGACTTACAGAAGGGTATGCAAGTAAAATTAGTAAGAAGACTGACACACAAACATATCTACCCGACAACATTTCAGAAGATAGACGTTGGCAGAGCCGTGGATATTTTCTCTTCAGATGTCATTTCGGCGCTCGATTTCCTGAGGCAATACGGGTCTCAGTTTGGAATAAAAGAATTTCAGGATGCTGAAGGTACTATTGAGTTCTTGAAGATAGTTAATAAATGGTTAACCATCCTCAACGTGAAGAACACTTTGCAGCATATTCACTCTCGGAATGAAGACGTGCATTTCTTCTCAGTTGATGATGAAAGACTAGAATGGCTGGAGAATGGTTTCATTTCCTATCTGGAACTCTGGGAGAAGGCTTCTGCAAGTCCGGTGTAATTCATAAGTAAAGAAACTTATCAAACAGCTTGTCTTACAACAAAATCTGCCATCCTGTGTGTCAAGTACCTGCTTGAGAATGGCTTCCATTTTGTGCTGAGCAGAAAATTTTCTTCTGATGAAGTAGAAAGCTTATTTAGTTGCATCAGACAACTTGAAGGTAGCAACAACCAAACAAACGCTGCAAGTGTTACACAGGCCCCACAAAGTTTTAACAACTGGACTCGGTAGTGCATCTCTAACGGGAAATGTAGTACATGAATCCATCCGCCTGCAGTGACTGGATGCATTTCTATGTTGAGTGCTGCAATGGCATATATTGGAGGGTATTTGGTAAGAGTTGTCGAAGACCACATGCCATGCCAAAATTAGTGGTATCCAGAGTCCATCTCCACTAACGTCATTAATAAAAATCAGAGACAGAGGTGTTCTCAGATATCCAAAGCTAAGTTTTGTTTCACTGCTGATGAAACTGGGGCAAGTAACGGACGAAATGATATCCGGTAACGCTGGGCAGTTCAAAAAAAAAGCACAAACATTAACCGAAATACTGTTACCACATGTTGCTAAAAATCCTCTTCTACAGTGTGGGAAAAGTGATCCTGAGGAACTAAGCAGAATAATACTGCAGAAGTTTCTGCACCCCTCTGTCACTAACTACGCTAATGGCACGACAGATGAGTATCGCCGAGAATACTTCTAGAGAAGAAAATATCAAGGAAAATGGTTAAAGTCGTTCCTTTTCACTGATGATCTGCAGTGCGGTAGTAAAAATATCTACTGTAGACCTTATATCCTTTTAAATGCCAGACATAAATGTCGACAGTTATGTGTTATCTGAAATGAAAATCAACAGCTGAATTGAACTCCTAGGGGTAAAAGGTGAACATTTATTATTTCCTACTTCATTCTGCTCAGTAACGTATATAATATACAGGAATTATAGTGTAGAGGTAAATTTGTGCTGGTTTTAACTCCCGTTAGCAATGCTAGTGAGTGCTGATGTGAGGTGGTATATTAGCGCTGCAGTGATCAGGACGCGCAACTGCCAGGCGGACACTGTTTCTGAAGAGAACACTGCGAGTGAGCAGGCTTTGTATTCCTTGTAGGCTAAGGTTCGGGTCATCATACGCCTGCAAACAATGAACGTTGTGAAGTCAGCAGTTAGAGCCGTCTTAAGTGCTTCTCGTGTGTTGTTGAAGACAAGTTATGGACCTAATATAAATGACGTGGCAACAGCAACAAGTTTCACACCAAATGTGAGAACGATATTTCACTTAAAGTCCTTTGGCAATATTCGTATTTTGGGCAGTTATTTTATATTTTTTTACAAGTAATGTTAGATATTCTTAAAACTTACATATTTAAAAATGTATTTTTATGGTATTGGGAAAATATGACCGCGGAACATGCAATTTTTTTTTGGCTATTTGCTTCACGTCGCACTGACACAGACAGGTCTTATGACGACGATGGGGTAGGGAAGGACTAGGAATGGGAAGGAAGTGGCTGTGGCCTTAATTAAGGTACAGCCCCAGCATTTGCCTGGTGTGAAAATGGGAAACCACGGAAAACCATTTTCAGGGCTACCGACAGTGGGGTTCGAACCCACTATCTCCCGATTACTGGATACTGGCCGCAATTATCGAGCTTGGTAAACTTGCAATCAATTGTATTATTTTAAAATATAAATGAGGTAACATATTATGAAATATAATTTGGAATTAGGGATGTAAGTCGAGGGCGAGGAGGTGGGGGTTTGTAACTGTTCCAAAGGAAAATAATAAGTGGCACAGTAGACAGTTCAGAACAATAAACCCGACTTAAAATGGCACACTAGTTGGAAAAGGTTCGCCATTATTGCCAATTAGCCCAGCTGTAGCAATTAAAGATATAGGAACATTGTAATTTAAGTCAATTTTATTATTTTTCAGATTAAATGTGAAATGATACCATATAGATCAACACAGAAATACTGCGATGCATTTGACATGAGTACGGAAAGCGTTGTCATCACAGCTTTTCTACCAGTCCACTGTGAACAGTGACCAACTGCAATGGTGGGAGCTAATATCCTTCTGCATAAACTGGAGCATCTTCAAACTTCAATCCACCGAGTTGCAGAAGAGTGGCTTTCCCCTGGTGGAGTCATTTAGGAGAAGTTTTGACCAAACCTCTGGGAAGGTAGCCGCTGTCAGCAGCATCCATGATCGAAAGCGACAGTAAAAGTAGCCAGGGATGAAGCAGTTGAACTAAAACCTTCATTGAAGTTTTGTCCAATCACTTCCTGTGATGTTGAGAGATCTTTCTCTCAGTACAAAACATTCTGCCTGACAGGAGAAAAACATTGAAAAGTTGTCTGGCTCCATGGCTAAATGGCTAGCGTGCTGGCCTTTGGTCACAGGGGTACCGGATTCGATTCCCGGCAGGGTCAGGAATTTTAACCATCATTGGTTAATTTCGTTGGCACTGGGGCTGGGTGTACGTGTCATCCTCATCACGACATGCAAGTCACCTACAGGGGTCAAATCAAAAGACCTGCACATGGCGAGCCGAACATGTCTTTGGACACTCCCGGCACTAAAAGCCATACGCAATTTCATTTCATTGAAAAGTTGCTTGTCGTACATTTCTTTTATAGTAATTTAGTGTGTTATTAAATTATAAGTATTTTTTCATGCCTATTTTACACGTTAGTGCCTATTTTGGCTAATTTAAGAGCCTATAATTCTCATCCCTAGTCATAATAGATTGCTACAAGTATCTAGCATTCAACAATCTTACCTGCATAACTGAATCCGTGTCCCAGCAGTGGCAAACTAAGTTGCCAACGATAACAGCAGGTGAATCTGACACCATCAGACAGACGGACATATGCTCATTTACTGAGACATGGGAAAGGGCCATTACATACCTTTCCCAATAAGAGTTGAATTTTGGTGCTACTTCACACCACACATACATTTGCAAGGTCAGACACAAGACCTGCAGTTCCAACAGTAACTCAACAAGTGGCAGCAGCATTACACAATCGGTCAGATATAAAATGTCCTGCACTGTCTGTAGGACATCCTCCCACCATACTGCCCCTCTTCTAACTGTCCTTCCATCCTTTCTCCCTTTCGCAACCTGTGATACAAATGTAATTTCTTCATAGTTATTGCATACTTTCTTGTCCCACTTCTTAAACACTGGTTTTATTCCCCATTTTTCTGGCATACATTTCTGTCTCTACATACATTTTACCAATCTGTAGAGCCATCTCCTCTATCCCAGCTGCTTTTCATTCTTCTTGCTGTGTGTTTCACCTCTTTTCTGGACATTTAGCAGTTTGTCAGATCTCTTTCACGACCATACAATATCTTAAAATTGAATAATTGAAAAAGAGGTTCAACTTATTCAATACATAAGAGAAAGAAATGTAGTGATTACATTCTTATTTAATAGTGGTTATCTGTATGTGTACCCATCTGCGAGAGATGGGTGGTATGTGGGGTACCGATACCGGTGCGCTCTTGGCGCTCCTCTGTCGGTCATTTTGGTGTGTTTTATATTACTATGATGTTAAATGTAAAGTGTATTAAATTTGAGTAAGTGTGAGAATATATGTTGTGATGGTAACAATTTAGATTAAAAATTAGAGTAAGTTAGAGAATATATGTTGTGTTGTTAACATTTAGCTAAGTAGTAGGTGCGAGTAGGGTGGCCAGGGTTCGCTCGAGTTATTCTCGTGTGGCTGACACAGCGAATTTGTGTTACGGTATGACAGTACTGATATTAGCCCAGGAACTGTCGAAGCTCATGTTGCGTGGGTGTTGTAACGCTTATACCGTGAAATTAGCGCCTCTTATTTTGTTTGGTAAATAAGTATAGGCGGGTGTTATGAGTGCAGCATTTGTAATTAATGGCATCTTGTTGGAGGGGGCGTGAGCCGCCTCTCACCTGTGGTGACCGCATCTTAGCACCTTAGTTGCTATCAGGCACTTCTGGTGTTATCTTGTTGCACGTATTGTAGGAGCAGAGGAGTGAAAACTGCTTTTTAGTTATAATGTGATTTTGCAATTGAGATTAGTTTCTTCTGTTAACTGTGTGCTTTAATTAGGGTCATGTCTGGGCGTGCTTGGTAATTAATCTGGGTTGATTAGTATGTCTTTGATTAAGAAGATGTACTTAGGGAGTCTGTGTATTTTGTCCTGTCGGTCGGGTTCGTAACTTCCTAGGTTTTGGATGAGAGGGTTGTTTACGAGTTGAGTGCTGTTGTAAAAGTTTGTGGTGAGTTTAATTAAGTAATCTAAGATGTACGAGACTTTCGTGATGTTGTGTATGTCTACTGTACGGGTTCTGTAGTTTTTGACTGCTAGATGGAGTAGCCAGTTTTGAATAACTTGAATTTTGGATATGCTGGTACGTGTGAGAAAGCCTATGGCTGGATATGCATATGTAAGTGTTGTGTAAATTAGTTTTATGTTTCGTTGGGAAAGCTTGCTTTTCAAGTTTATGAGTGGGTATAACATTAAAATGTGTTGTCTGGCTCGCTGTATAGTGTTGTGAATGTGTTCTTGAAGTCGGAGAGTGTTGTGACCCATTTTATGGGTTGGTTATGAAGTGTAAGTTGTTGGTGTGCTTGTGCTCGTCTCCTGGTGAAGTGTATTGCATTTGTTTTGTGGAGGTTTACTTGTATTTTCCATTTTATAAGCCAGGGTTCGAGTCTGTGTAGGTGCTGTTGTACATGTTGTGTGGCGAGGTCAGGGTTTCGACTTTTGGCCATGATGGCCGTGTCATCTGCATATATGGCTGTGAGGGTGTCTGTTGAGCGAGGTATGTCATTGATATATAGCAAAAACAGAATCGGGCCTAAAATACTGCCCTGTGGTACGCCAGCGTATATGTTTTTATGGAAGGAGTTCACACCGTTTATGTTAATGAAAAAGGTACGTTTGGTGAGATAATTGTGTATTAATTTGATGTATGCTGGGTGTAGATTGAGGCTGGGGTGGTGAACTCTGTCAAAGGCTTGGCTGTAGTCTAAAAAGATTGAGATTGTGCCTTGGCGATGCTGAAATCCGGTGGTAATATATTCTGTGACCCATAGCAGTTGGTGCGTGGCGGAGTGTTGGGGTCTGAACCCGAATTGTTCGTTTATGAGATTGTTATGGATGGTGGTGGAAATACGGGAGAGAAGTAGCTTTTCACATATTTTAGAGAGAATATTTAGAAGGCTTATAGGGCGGTAGTTAGCTGGGTCTTTGAGGTCTTTACCTGGTTTTGGAAAGCAGATTATTTTTGCTATTTTCCATTGTTGTGGAAAGTACTCTAGTTTTAGCATTGCGTTAAATATGTTGGTTAATTGATTGATCATGTCCTGGTTTATATGTTTCAGTAGAGGTGTGGGTACCTCGTCTTCCCCGGGGGCTTTATTGTTAGGTAGTTTTTTAATGACATTTTTGATTTCAGTGGGTTTAAAGAGTGGGACTGATCTTGGGTTGGGGGTATGTAGATAGTTGCTTACAATATTGTTAATTATTGTGTCGTGTTGTTGGTTTATTAAGTTATTGTTAGGTTTAAAGTTTTCTTTTAGTGTGTCCGCTAGAAGTTCGGATTTATGCTTGTTTGAGGTGGTAAAAGTACTGTCCGGCTTAATTGGGGGGGGGGGGGGATCCGATTTAGTGAGTATTTTAGTGGTTTTCCACATGTAATTTTTGTTATTATCATTGTTATTATTATTATTATTATTATAATCTGTTGTTAGGTTTACGAGTTTTTCATGCCATTTATCGTTAACATGTTTGGTTAGAGCTCTTTTAGTCTTAGAATGTAGTCTATTATAATTTATTTTATTCTGGAGGGTGCAGTGTGGTTCGAGCTTTGTTTTTTGTCTCTGATGAGTTGTAGGATGTCAGGGGGGAGTGTGTTTTGTTTTATTTGATAGCGGGGTGTAATAGCGGCGGTGAGAAGAATGTTGGTGAATAAGGATACTGCTGTGTCTATTTGTTCTGTGGAGTGCAGCTGCGGCAGTAACTCGAGCTGCTCAGTGTAAGCATCCCAGACTATATTGTTGGTGTTGATGAGCTTGTGTGCGTTTCGTATGGTTGGGTCTGCCCCTATCTCTAGTAGAACGGGTCTATGGTCGGAACGGAGTGCTTGCATAGTGTCAATATTTACATTGTATGGTATGTGTCTTAGGAGAGCGATGTAATTTGTGTCGGAGTGGAGGGTACCATTATTCCACCAGTAAAATTTTGGTTGTAAGGGGGCTATTATAAAGTAGTCGCTGTTTATGTTGTGAGTGTGGAGTTTGGTTCCGTGGTGGTTTATTGTTTTGCTGTGCCAATCAGTATGTTTACAGTTAAGGTCGCCGGCTAGGATTACGTGGTGTTGGTCCAGTAAGAGGTCTAAATCAGAGGTGTATAGGGGCTTGTTGGGGAGTAGATAGGCTGAAATGATTGTAATGTGATCGGGTCCGTCGTCGATTTGTATGGCAGTTGCTTCTATTGTTCGTGTGGCAGGGAGATAGATTTGGCTGTGGGAGATGCGCCTTTTAATGGCAATCATAGTCCCACCGCCATCTCCATCGCGATCTGTTCTGTAAATAAAATAGTTGGGAATTGAGAAGCGTTTATGGGGTTTCAGTTTTGTTTCTTGGAGTAGGAGTATGTCTATGTCGTGATCTGTTGGGTACTGTCTCAGCTCGGCTTTTTTTGCTGGGTCGTTTAAGCTGTTAGCGTTCCAGGTTGTTAGCCGGAGTGGACGTTTACCCACGAGTGGTTTTGTGGCTGATGGTGGTAGTTAATTGTAATAATGCTGACAAGATCGAGGTAATGGCTGTTACTGTGTTAGAGATGAGGAGTTGCACTTGCGTTTGTAGTGTATTGATAAGGTATGCGATGTCAGAGGGAGTGTCATTTTCGTGAAGTTGTTTGCTGTTATGGTGGGTGTGGGTGTTTTTGGAGGGGGGGGTGGTGGTGGGTTTGTTGTTGGTGTGGGGGGGGGGCGGTGCTGGTGTTGCTGGGGGGGGGGAGGGGCGCTCGATTGAGATGGCCTTTGGATCGTGTTACGTTGGTTGTGACTTTTCTGTGTGGTAGTGGAGGTAGTTCTTGGCGGGCGGGGAGTTCTGGCTGCCTCTAGGTATTTTTGAGATGTGGTGGCGGCTGGTGCGTCTGAGTTTAGTGTGTCAGGAAAGTCGTTATTATAGGTGTCGCTGTCTGGGTGCATGTTTGTGTTTTCTTCTGTTTGATAGTCAATTAAGGCGCCGTATTGCCCTGAGGTAATTTCGATGCCTGGGGGTACTGCAGTGTGCGTGCTACGAGAGGTAGTTGCTTGTGATTCTTGGGTTTGTGTATTCTGAATGATGTTGAGTCTTTTAGTGAGATACTGTTGATATTTAGGGCATTGCCTGTGAGAAGCGGTGGTGACAGTGCACACTTCACGCAACCTGAACCCTTGGCATCTCAAACATTGCATTACCCTGTTAGTGTCAGTGTTCTTCTTCTTCTCCTCTGCCCTTACTGGAATTCTAAGTATTTCGTTAATTTCTGGTAACGATTTGTTTTCATCTGTTTTTGCATATGAGATGATGAAGAGGAGGAGTGGAATTTTAGTGGGTTTTTCCTGGTTATTGGAGTTTATAGTTCTGTGTATTTGTGTTACAGATCTGGGATTATAGCCTCTATCTTTTAAGTCTTCTAAGATTTCCTGTGTAGTGGTGTCACTTGGTAGGCCTCGGATTACTGTCTGTTGGTAGAGTGTTCTTTTGGTTGCAAAGGTATAGTAGCTGATGTTTAGGCTGGAGAGTTTCTCAGTTAATTTATGGTGATCTTCTAGTGTTTTGAGTCTTACGTTTGCGCCTGTGCTAGATGGGGTCAGTTGATAATTTTTGTTGGTTCCTGTTTGCTGGATTATAGAGCTGATGGCTCTCCAGTGCAAGTTGGTGCTTATTTGGATCGGCGGGGGAAGATCAGCAGGGGGCTTAGGCCCGTTTTTAGCCATGGTTGGTGTTTCGGTTTGAGTTTACTTGACTGTGTTGTGTTTTAATTTCTGTGTGTTTAAGAGTAGCACGCTGCATTTAAATTTATATCGTAGAAGCAAGGCTTCCGCATCGGCGGAGTCCCTGAGCCACAACAAAGTTCAACTCGGGTCAGGTATAGTTTTTAAAGTGGTTCATCCACGACAAGACCCGAGGTGTTCTAAGTGTGGGTGGACTGACAAATATTTTTGCTCACAGAGGTGGGCGGCCAGAGCCCAAGGAACGAGGTGGAGCTTCGCCCCTGTTCGAAGCACCGTAGAACCACAGTGGCCCCGAGGGTGGGGGTAGCGCAGGCCCCGCAGGCGGCAGTCGCCCCAGAGGGTCCCCAGGTGTCGAAGGCAGGCGTAGCAGCTTGCTGCGGTATCGGGCACACGCAATGATGTAATTGATGCTGATAATGATGAAGATAGATCATTTACGTGTTCATTTCGAACACCCAACGACTCAAATATGTAACTAGCACAAATCTGGGTTATGTTTTCCTGGGGAGCACACTGAAATGAAATGTGTTCTCCCAAGGCACACTGACCCCATTGTAAGCTAGCTGTGGCCTCATCCTAGTTACAACAAGGAGGAGTGGAGGACTAGGGAAGGATTTTCAGGTATGGGAAAAGAAATGATGATGTTTAAAGGGGTCTAACAGCTCGGTCATCAGTCTGGAAAAGAAATTATGGTGAAACATTAGTAGCTTTTTATGAAAGAAATACGTGATTTAGAAAGAAGAATAGTAGGAGGATTCCAAGATGTGAGAGATAGAAACTGATCAGGACTTAACAGCTTGATGGAGACCGTGGAGTAGCGGTAGTAAAGATAAAAGTAGGGAAAATGGGACGCAAGATAGAAGAAAAGTAGAGGAGATTGGGAAATACGGAAGTATTCACACGAGAGATATTGTATGTTTAAAGATAAAAATTTCATTGTTCCGTATTGAAAGTATTAACGTTAAAATTGAATAATTGAAAAAGAGGTTCAACCTATTCAATACATAAGAGAAAGAAATGTAGTGATTACATTCTTATTTAATAGTAATTAGAATTGGGACCGGTTTCGACCATAGTCGAGGTCATCGTCAGCCGATCAAAACATAAAAAACATGAAAAAGAAAAAGATTAAGTGAACTCTGGATCGGTATAAGAGGCAATATAAAATGATGATGCGGAAGTCTCACAATGTTTATGAACAGCGGAGAACGGTCAAATGGGTCAGTTTTTACACACCGTCAGGCACAAAGTCACAACACTATGGAACAACATATGAAGATCTATCAATATGTTGAAGTCGAAGACGAATAGATTTATAGAAGCAAACTGCCAGTTCCCGGTGATCAGCGCGGCACACTCAAGGTCATGCGCTGTAGTCTCGAACGCCAAAGTAGAATGAGTAATTGCTCATTCAATTATACTGAATTGCGTTGTATGTATCTGAATATACGTACTTAATTTCCTGCAACCGAGGCAAATACTGGATCTTCAGGATATTCTCCATTCTACTTTGGCGTTCGAGACTACAGCGCATGACCTTGAGTGTGCCACGCTGATCACCGGGAACTGGCAGTTTGCTTCTATAAATCTATTCGTCTTCGACTTCAACATATTGATAGATCTTCATATGTTGTTCAATAGTGTTGTGACTTTGTGCCTGACGGTGTGTAAAAACTGACCCATTTGACCATTCTCCGCTGTTCATAAACATTGTGAGACTTTTGGAGATATTTCAGGATCCCACTAGTCACTGCAAACATTTATTAAATGCCTCACGATAATATAAAACAGATCCTAAATGTCTCCATTGTACGGACAGAGTGAAAGGAACCATGAAACACCCACTGCTTTATCTCCTACTTAATTACTGTTCACACCTCAGGACTCAGAAAAATGTACATATAATAGTTTGTTATACTCCAATAGCGACCACCATCAATTTATGGTGACAAGTCTTTTAGATAACATTAGTTGTCTTCTTCCTGAAATGAGCAGGTCAGTGCGACGTTGTTTTCAAAGGCTGGCCTGTAAGCTCGCTTTTTTCTTCACAAGCGACACTAAAATGATAACTTTCAAATTACATACTGTAAAAAGTACTTTTATCTTATTGAGGTGAATAAACAATTTATTACATTATTAATGTCAAAATATGTTTTTTAATTATACATACATACAAACATTACTGACTGTTATGCCCTTCAGCATTCAGTCTGCAAGCCTCTGCCACCACAATCCTCTATTTGTAACTAGTTCTGTAGCCTCGATTAGTTCTATTCCTTTTATCTTTAAATCATTACAAGCTGAGTCTAACCATCGTCATCTTGGTCTCCCTCTACTTCACTTATCCTCCATGATAGAGTCCATTATTCTCTTAGGCAACCTATCCTCCATTCAATCTTCCCACCTGCCTGTGCCAGTGATCATTCTCCCTACTTTCATGTCGTGATTAAGATATCCCTAGTAAATGCTTACTTTGTAAAAGGCTAATTTCTTTCTTACAGATCACAAATGCGAGCTTACTACATTAGCTTTACTGCACTTTGATTCAATCTCAGACACATCCTAAATACCGTATTTACTCGGGTATAAGACTACTCCTTTTCCCCACATTTACAGCAAAAAAAAGTATGGGGGTCCAATAGCCGATAACCTCAAATTTTGTGCAGTGAACACATGACTTTTAGGCCTACATCTAAAGTAAATATAGCCAGTTTTAGTTCCTCATATCATGTCATTCACTTCACCTCATCAATCCCTCTAATGAGGTTGACCCCAGGAAAGGCATGCGGTCATAAAAACTCGCTACGAAGATTCGTCTCACTTCATACTCAACAAGGGTATTGTATTATGCGATATTAATACAAAAGAATGTATTGGCAGTCATTTGTGCCTGTCACTTAAGCAGTAGGCCTACCACACAGTAAACCTGATCATTACTTTCATTTGAACTATCGTTGTCTTGTGCTACCAACATCCCTGCTACTGGCGTGTCGCCATTCCAAATGAAGTCATCTTCACGGCAATCGTGAGTATTACATGTTACAAATCTCATGTTATGGTCCGAATTGAAATGTACTTAAAGTCAAATAATAATACCAGATTATAAATTCCACCTGTAGATATCCATAAATGCGACAAGCTTTCCTGTTATTTATTTTTATTCTTTCCGTCGTGGAACTTCCACACTATCCAGGAACTTTGTAGCATACTTAACCTAAACAATGGGGTCTCTCTTATCTCAATTACAGCTGTTTAGGTAGATCTTGATGTACTGAACAGGTGGAATTTATAATCTAGTATTATTATTTGACTTTGATCGTGAGTATTCCAGATCCTGTCTTCTTACAACTTAAAAAATTGTTTTGTTCCCGACAATAGAGTCCAAACAGTGAGAATCTATTCGCAAATAGTTTCTGGAGATCGTCTCTGTTATTCCCAGTTGGTGTATGTGTAGCAGAAGCCACCCCTTCTGAATAAAGCGTGCCAACCCACGAGCTGATAACTAGGGTATGCTACGAGTTGTACTTCCAAATGTAATACATAGTGACTGGAAGCATTCTTGAGATAACTGCGGCTGTTGAAAGCCAGACCCTTATTTTTAAGTATATTTCATTTATCACATCAGGATCTACCTAAGCAGCTGTAATTCAGATAAGAGAGACCACACTCTGGATAGTGTCGAAGTTCCACGACGGAGGACAGCTTGTCGCATTTACGGATATCTACAGGTGTTTAATTTCGCATGCTCGCTGCCTCCCCATGTTCTGTTTGGCGTGTCCGAAAATCGTAAAAGCAGTTAGTGGGGACGTAAAATCGATACTATTATTATTATTATTATTATTATTATTATTTAGGTATGTTGGCAAGTAAACCAACTGTTATGATGGGATTGTTTTTACTTTACAAAGGAAATTTAATTTGTCCTCTTATTCAATACATATCTCCATCTACAGATGGAGTAATATTAATCAAACATGTTTCAGCTCATTTGAGCCATCTTCAGTGAAAAAAGTTAAGACTTTCATCTTAAATTTTAGTACTGTGATTTCATCCTCTATTTTACTGCACTTTTAGACGAAGAGGTTCCCAGCCTCGCCATAACCACTTGTCTGTCTGTTAGGTCATCAGCCCAGAGGCTGGTTGGATCCTCAAACAGCACCACCAAAGGCTATGCAGTTATAGGGAAACAGCAAAGACCAATGGCAGAGCCCAAATGAGGCGTACTAGGCAAGATGAGGAGTGAGGCAGTTTGCCATTGCTTTCCTTGCTGGGCCAGAATGTGCCACTGCAGCACCTTCCATAACACTCAGACACTATTTGTGCTCCGAATGTCATTATTCAGCACCACCAGCAACTTCCATATTGTCACAGCCATGGATGAGACTGGGACTTCAGTGGAAGCTACACTTATTGTTGTAATTTCATCATCACACTCCTTTTCATTGTGTTTTAACATTTATTATGTAGTTTTAAACTTTTTTCTCTCAAGATGGTTCAAATGAGCCGGAACATGGTTTATTAATATTACTCCATCTAAAGATGGAGATATGTATTGAATATGAGGACAAATTAAATTTCCTTTGTAAAGTGAAAACTGTCAATACAGAATGACACTTTAAAGCTACTTCTCTCCACTGGCCCGAGTTGCGAGATATCACTTTGTTAATGATCTCGCCTGCTATATTAACAACAACCGTGAATATTTCTTAACTAAAGTCAACTTGCTTCATCATGAGGGGGTGCAGCCCCCTATAGAGGAGAGCTGCATGTACTATTTTTACCGCATATCAACTTTCCTGTCATTCTTAAATCTCTGGCAATACGTACTGGGAATCAAACCCAGGCCCCCGAGAATGGCAGCTAACTGTGCTAATAACCATTACACTGGTGGACATTCTTAAGTACAAAAACCAGACATATAGCATGACTGATGGGTGGTTTGATTGCAATCTAAATCTACGAAACGAACATAAATGTTTATTCCTGTTGATAAACTTAACGATGACAGGTTAATATGCTTAATTGATCCGTATTGACTAGTCTGAAATGTATTACAGAACTATTTACAATAGTTATATTTGAATCCGCCTTGTCAATACATTTATTGATGAAGAAAACTATTTATCCATACATGTTTCGGGAAGTCAATCATTCCCTTCATCAGTTGTCAGTAGCATTCTTTTCAATTACCTGCCCCAAACTGAAAATCTGATCCTGACAGCCCCTCTGTGGTCTGAAACCACACTGGTTTTCATCCAACTTCCTCTCAACGACCTATCGCACCCTCCCTTCCAAGATGCCAATGAATACTTTGCCTGGTATACTAATCAATGAGATACCTCGATAATTGTTGCAATCCTTCCTGTTCCCTTGCTTATAGAAAGGTGCAATTACTCCTTTTGCCCAATGTAAAGGTACCTTATCAACAATCCATGCTAATCCTATTACTCTTTGAAGTCTTTCCATCCCTGCCTTCCCACTACATTTCACCATTTCAGGCTGATTTCATCTATTCCTGCTGCCTTATGACAATGGAGTATTCACCATTCTTTCCACTTCCTCAAGCGTAATTTCACCAACATCATTGTCCTCTTCCACATGAGCTCAGTTGCTCACGACATCACCAGAAAGATTTCCTTTTATGATGAAAAGATTTTCAAAATATTCCTTCCACCTGATTTACTCAAAACACTATTCATTTCTTTTCCCCCTCCCTTTTTAAGATTGTTAATTACTGTCCAGAAAGGTTTCCCTGCTGTTTGACCTAGCCTTTCTGGGTTGTTACCGAAATCTTCCCATGACTTCTTTTTGGATTCAACAACTATTAGTTTTGCTCTGTTTCTTTCCTCTACGTACAATTCCCTGTCTGCATCGGCCCTTGTTTGGAGACATTTCTGATAAGCTTTCTTTTTACGTTTACAAGCTGCTCTCACTCCATCAAGATCTTTGCTTTCTCCCATCTTTACTTTTCCACTATAAAATAAAAAATGCTACGTACATTTTACGCATGGGTAGGTCCACACATACTCATGGTCTGAGGCAGCAAAGTGATTGTATGGCCATATTCAATGATTTCTTTCACTTAAATTACCACAGCTCGCTTCTCTGTTATATATGCCTGAACATTCCCGCACTAACACGGACACTTCCTGGGAAGAGAGGAGAGGAGGTAGGGGCCAACAACAACCAAGAGAGCAACCGTTATCTTAGGATACTTTATTGTAAAGTGAAAATCACTTGTGTAAATCAAGAGAATACCACACCTGGATATTTCTTGAAGCAGCTTATAAAAAGGCAATGGACATATTCCTGACCTGTTAGAACCCCCAACTTAATATCTACAACATGGAGGCGGTTAACAAAATAATCCCCCAACCAAACAAGTCCCCTCTAGCATAGTTACTTCTGTAGTTGAGGCAAAACCTTTCTACAATATCACACGACGGCCTCATACACCAACTGTACACTGCGAAATAAATAAATATTTAATTAAAACACGTTGGGTATTCATTTTAATTCACAACAAATGAACCAATCCAAAGAAAACAAGTGCATACAATTTTTTTTAAATATAGAATCGGTGAAATAAAATTCTTGATCCTGGGGGAATCTTAATTAGGCAACGCTTCCCCCCGTGTCCTGTGTCATGAAGCAAAGAAGCATTTGACGAGACACTTGCACTCCAGCTTGTAACACAAAGCACCTGTGGCTTGATGTACCAGTCCTACAATCTTTATGTGTGTATGTGTAATATACATATATACATAGCTTTAGAAACACACACATAAATGTGATGCCGCTGGTAGACTTCTCTCTTGCCACTCCAGAAATTTTCTTTATTTCAGCCAAATAGCAGAAGAAACTTACTCAATGACCTTGAGAACTTTACCTATAGCAATGGTTTTACCTGGAAAAAAACAAAACATAAACATTGTTCATTACGGGCATAAGTTTGGTGTTTCAGAACACTCGTGGGTAAATACCACTTGCAGAATACACTTCTTTTCAAATAACCATGTTATGATGCAACAGTATTTAAAATACACAAATGTAATAATATATAAGTTCTGATTGGCCGTCCTTGGAGTTGTGTTCAAACTGCCATATTTCATGAACTCTGTTCCTATTAAATCCGTACTGACAAGTAACATTCATCAAACTTGTGAAACAGGGCCAAGGTACAATTAGTATACAGTAGTAGCGTATTTACGTGAATAATCCCCGCACCCTAACTTTGGGAAGGCTGATTTTGAAAAGAAATGCCCACATTGACTCAAAACCTGCACCCCAATTTCATGCCTCAATATTCTTAACAAAATATGCGGGTATTATTCGCGTAAATTCGGTATATGTTTAGTTATTTGCTTCATCCTAACATCGCACATCTCTAAGGAGATTCACACAAAAATCCACATTAAAATGCCTGTTTCTTGTTGCAGTCTACAACACATTTCTTGAGCTTCTGAGAGAAAAATTGTTCATGTTAATGCCTTAAGACTGGTTCATTACAGTACTCCGATATGGTTTATAAGAGCTGGTATCTGAACTGGTGTTTAAAACATACTTAAAATTGATAATCTGATCAAAAGTTACAAGGGCCTATGTTGTATTAATAATGGAGAGCCGTTCTTCTTGTTATGACACCAACATGGTGAAGTACGGCACATTGATTGTACTAACAGGCAAACTGCTTCACAGGTTGTACCTCTCTCGTACTGTATTGTAAAGGTGTTTTATGGTTGTAGGCCTAAGTCAAAATAATTCTCTGTTTTGTTTCTTGGGTTATCTAATTAAGACCAGTTCCAGACACACTGAGGAATGTTTAAAGAGTTTCGGTTGTTTACAGCTCTCTAGCTGACCTTATGAGAGGTTACCTCTAATAAAGAGAGCACATTATAGTTTGTAAATGAAATTAAGCTTCAATTTGTACTAGCAACTGAAGAAACTGTTCTATCAAGCAAAAAAGTTTTTGATATTTAAAGTGAAGAGCAACATTTCTGAAATTCTGGTACCCGAGTGTCATGATTTATTGAACGCATTCATAAGAAGGTACATTGGATTTACGCTAAAAATTGTTTGCTACATTAAGGTCTTTTAGCCACCTAAACAAACACAAAATAATGTGGGGAATTTCGTCAAACGTACCTGCTTAACTTTGACTGCGTAACTCAAAACGGTATGAATATCTTTTAAATACTTCTGGGAGAATCTTCCACCTCCTTCCTTGTCGTCAATCCTAACACTTCACAGATCACTTTAATCACATGCCTCAGAGTGGACTACAAACATTCCACCACTGTTGTACAGAGAAAGAGAATAATGCACAATGAATAAACGTGTCTAGGAGCAAAATGCTGTTAAAGATAATCCACCAGTCTCACTGAATTATCCTCCATATACTTGTGCAATAACAGAAAAGGCAAACCTATTTCAATTGCTGGAAATCATCCATATCACTACCTCGTAATTAAAAACGTCAGACTCCTTTCCATTCCAAGATATTCCATATTGATGGTTTTCACTTTACAAAATAACGTTTTTATTATATCCTCCCGTTCAATACAAGTGTTGATCGAGTGATTTTTACTCAAACATGTTTCGGCTCATTTCGAGCCATTTTCAGTGAAAAAATATTAAAAGCTACATGATTTGATGTTAAAACAGAGTCATTAAAACCAATGAGAAATAACCAAACCCCATGGCACTACAGCCCTTGAAAGGCCTTGGCCTACCAAGGCCTACCAAGCGACCGCTGCTCAGCCCAAAGGCCTGCAGATTACGAGGTGTCGTGTGGTCAGCACGACGAATCCTCTCGGCCGTTATTCTTGGCTTTCTAGACCGGGGCCGCTATCTCACCATCAGATAGCTCCTCAATTCTTATCACGTAGGCTGAGTGGACCTCGAACCAGCCCTCAGGTCCAGGTAAAAATCCCTGACCTGGCCGGGAATCGAACCCAGGGCCTCCGGGTAAGAGGCAGGCACGCTACCCCTACACCACGGGGCCGGCCTACCAATGAGAAATAATATATAAAAAACAAGCAAGTCATGATGAATGTAAAACAATACGAGGTTGTGACCTCTCAGTATGCCAGTCTAAAACGACGCCGTAATCACAAATGAAAACATACAAGGACGGTTTGAAAAGTTCTCGGAATCACCGCTAGATGTCAGTGCTATAGCAACAAGGTTCCCGCGCAATAATCACACATCCTTTGTGAGAGAATACGTGGCGCGTCAGTGCTCTAGCTGCAGGAGTGTGGTAGTGACGACTCTTTGTTGTTGTTCCCGCGTAGTGATTTGTGACAATGGAAAACTGAGATTCGAGCAGTGATTAAATACTTTGTAAAGAAAGGTATAAAAGCAAAGAAAATTCATGCCGACTTTCAGAACACACTGGGGACTCTGCTCCTTCATTTTCAACTGTTGCCAAGTGGACCAGCGAGTTTAAATTTGGTCGGGAGAGCTTGGATGATGATCCGCGCAGTGGAAGGCCAAAAAGTGTTATGACCCCAGAATTTATCGCAAAAGTGCATAAAATGGTCAAGGAGGATCGTCGACTGAAAGTGCGGGAGATTGCTGAAGCTGTAGGGATGTCTTCTGAACTGGTATATTATATTTTAACCGAAGAATTGGGTATGAAAAAATTATCCGCAAGATGGGTGCCGTGGCTCTTGACATTGGACAATAAATGCACCAGATTGGAAGTGTCCGAACAAAGTCTGGCCCGTTTTCAGTGCAACCAACAAGATTTTTTGGGCCGGTTTGTGACTACAGATGAAACTTGGGTCCACTACTATACCCCAGAGACAAAACAGCAGTCAAAGCAGTGGAAACATGCTGATTCACCACCACCAAAGAAAGCAAAGGCAGTGCGTTCAGCCGGAAAGGTCAGGGCCTCAGTTTTCTGGGATGCAAAAGGCATTCTGCTGATAGATTATCTTCCTACTGGCCAAACAATTACGGGGATAGATTATCTTCCTACTGGCCAAACAATTACGGGGCAATACTATGCAAACCTCCTAGACCAACTACAGGAAAAGATACGTGAAACAAGGCCTGGTTTGGCAAGGAAAAAGGTCATCTTTCATCAGGACAACGCTCCGCCGCACACAAGTGTTATTGCCATGGCAAAACTTCATGAACTCGGTTACGAATTGTTGCCACATCCACCTTATTGACCTGATTTGGCACCATCAGACTTTCATCTATTCCCCAAGCTGAAAATTTTCCTCGGTGGACGGAGATTTTCTACAAGGGAAGAACTGACAGCCGAATTGGAGAGGTATTTTGCAGGCCTGGAGGAATTTTATTTTCGAGATGGGATCAAGGCATTGGAACATCGCTGGACCAAATGCATTAGTCTACAGGGAGACTATGTTGAAAAATAAAAGCAGTTTCACCGAGGTAAGATACTTAATTCTAGTACATTCCGAGAACTTTTCAAAGCACCTACGTATCTTCAATGAGTTACATGGTCATGTAGCCTAGAGGGCAACAGAAGTTAGTGGACGTAGTAGGCCAGGTGACTCAAAATAGTGGAAACCGTCAATATCACGTAAAGTCCAATCTGTAATGGAAAGAATGTAAATGAATGTATTAGCTTGAGAGATAAAACTTGTGACTTCGCCCTCTCGAGGAGTGCATCTGATGTGCCAACATTTATCGGAACTGGGTTGATTTACGATATGTTCAAGGACGTGTTCAGCTCGCTTAGTACAGGTCTTTCTATTTGACTCCCAGGGGCGACCTGCACATCCGGATGTGGGACGATGAAGGGTGAAACCCAGTGTCCGCACATACCCTACTCGTGCTCAGTGCTTAGCGTCTCCATCCGACAGGCAAATCACCACCACCCTCACTGCAGAGAGGTTTGGAATTGAAGCGACCTAGTAATCAGAAATTGTATACCCTCCTACCCGACCAGCCAACAACCGGCTCACCACAGGGTGTGAAGGAGACTCCAAGCAACAGACAACTTACAGACAATAACACACAACACATACCTTCATCTCTAAGCGTAAATCTCCCCATTTGAGGAAATAGTTTAAACTGCTCCATACAGATCACTCCTGCACATTCCACCCTCATAATGGCAACTTGGTCTTGTTTTACAAAGCGAGGCCGAGTCTTTGATTTATCACCAGTCTTCTTGTCCACAAGACAAATTAAGGCCTGAAAGAGAAATAGAAACGAATGAGTTAGTGAAGCAGAAACAAGAGAACTTGTACTCACATTGGCCTGACGTATGTTTTCTGCGCTCATTGCTCATGTAACCAAGTCCAGTACACATCCAGAACAACACTCAAATTTGTGACACATGTGTTCTTTATTTCTGGAGCACAATTCCCAATTTTACATTAGAGTGTCCATCAGTATTGAAATTAAGCAATTTTAACATTTGTTAATTTTTCCCCATAGAATATAAATTTATGAATGCATCTACTTGCGTAAGCCAACTAGAGAAGTGGACAAGCACTTGTCTATTGGGCTTTTATATGATTCACAAAACAGCAAATATTTCTTAGAAGAGATTTCCTTCAAGAATGAACAAAATAACAGAATTAAAATTTTAAAAAGTCTGGATGAGAGCAAGCACAACATGTTAAAGGAATTGTTTTTGAATGTGTCAAAGAAACAAAATAAAACTTCATTTCCACAATGTTTTCCTTGCAGAAGATGACAACACAACACCCACTTGGATACAACCAAATAAAATCGAGGCAAGTGGGATGAAACACCCGTCAAGACAATATGGTAACACGAGAATTAGAGTGGGACCGAGGTGAAGAAGTTGGAAGTAAAAGATCTAGAGGTGGATGGACATAACGAATTGAACAAAAACTAAGGAAATTTCAAGATGCTGGGAAGACATGGACTGACCCACAAGCCAATCCAAGATCAAACTGGACAAGGAGAATGAAGAGCTTTAGACCTAACAAGAAATATTTCACTATCAACCAAAAATGGAAAGTTGTTCATTTTCCTTAAAAACTTAGGCAGTTCCAGGACCTAGTAGCCACAAATTACCTTTAAATTTTGTTCTGTCTGATCCATGCGGCCCTCTCATGTTTTTGTAATTTTGTCTTTCACTCCACGAAGACCAGAAAACTTTGTACCCCTTCAAAATTGCATTCAGCATCACAGAAGAAATGTTAGGTGCCAGAAACAGCTGAGTGGTGGTTCTGACCAAGATATTACCTTTAAATTATTTATAAGCTCCCAATTTATCCCTGTAAACACGGGTAATAAATGTAACATTTATTCTTTTCAATTCCTTTCAACACATGGGCGACGGGCCCCGAGAAATCTCGTAGTACGCTCGCCAGCGGTAGGTGACTGGCCCTGTTTTATTCACGACATTGTTTTCGGTCATCCTACGACATCTCTTGACCATATATTGAACTATTTCAGACTTGCACATTGAGTAGAATAAATCGTAGATGTATATCTGCCACTTTTCTTTTACTGTATTCACGGCCTCTTTTATTCATTGATTTAGTTTCGAAACATCAACTTTCTTTCTGCCGGTTCAGTCAAGGACAAGATGGACCGCCCGCGGAATACGGTGTTAGCCGACGACGATATTTTGGAAGAATTATATGACGATGATCGTTCAAATGGATATAGTGATAATGAATTAGTGGAAACTGAATGTGAGGGTGATAGTGGAAGTGATATTCAAGCCTCTACACGCCATAATTTACTTAGTGTGCTTATTTATTCAAGTGACTCTGACAATGACAACGATGTAAACATTACTGACGTGTTAGAAATTGACGTTGAAGATGGTTTTGTAAAGGCAGATCCGCTACTACTACAGTAGTACTCATACCAACTTTAAAGACTGGTTTAATATTTATGTACATTTTTATAATCAAGTGCACCCTAGTATGCTTAGTAGAAAAATGTCCGGTCCACAGGATATGTGACAAGCTCAAGCAATGTGTTAAGTGATTCAGATTCAATTCTTCACAGATATGCATAAAATAAAATCTATGGTTCAGGAAAAACCCAAAGCTCACCAAGTTGTTATAAAAGAATCTGATAATTCTTTCATAATCAGAAATTCATGAAATCATCTTAAATCTGCAATTTTTACAGATACTGTATAACAGTTGAAAAAGATACATAAATAGCCGTCCCATTGGCTATTAACATTGCAATTATCATAAGCTAGGTTTTTTCCTTATTAAAGACAATAGAAATATATGCTCCTGTATCCAATAAGACTAAGAAAGACTCATCAAGGTTGCAGGCATCCGATAGGAAGTTCCTTAGGTCCACAATTCAAAAACCAAACTGGACAAGTTGAGGAATGATGTGGTTAGGAAGGAAGCTGGGATTGTTACATCATTGTTAGATCGGATCACCATGTCCAGACTGAGGTGGTTTAGGCATGTAATGAGGATGGAGGCAACAAGGACATGTTCAACACACCTATAGCTAACTTAGCCTTCTTCAGAAACTCTGAATTAAATTTTTGCTCAAAGCACTTGCCTTGCTGAACTGATTTCAAAGTTAAAAGTTTCTCCAAAGTCTGTTCAGGCAGCAAGGATCTAAACTGTGTTCTTGTCTTTGTGACTCTTCTAAAAATCCTTTCACATTCTGCTTTGCTATATGGAATTGATAAAATAGCAAGCATCACCTTAGAGAGTCTGTCATATTTAAGTACACCATCAGCTGATTTCATCTGACCTACCAATGCCCATTGAACATCAATTCTTCGTTTTGTCAGGTCTGTTTCTTCGAGCTGAAAGTTACAGAACTGGGAATGCAGATTATCAGTTTCTTTATCTAAATGTTCCGTTTCACTAGTCAGAATGTTCGGAAACTTGTTAATGAAAAATCTAAGGCTAGAAAATGATGCCTTACTTATACAGTAGCAGAAATATTTATAACTTCTGCATTAATTAAAACTTCATCTTTGAACAGAACTTTATGTGTACGATGTAGTCACATGGTGAAGAGAAACACTTTCTAACAGACTTACAGAATATGCACTTTTCCTCAGACTTCAAGGTGTTCACTAAAACAAACGCAGAGTTCCCTATCGTCAGATCACAATCATCCCTTTGATTTGCTGGAGTATGATAACCTACATCAAGGAGAGAGGAGGAGCTTTTAATAACATGTGGTTTTGCAAACCTTGCCAGCACATTCTTCAATAGTTCCTCCAAAAATGACCTCAATAAGTGGATGTGCGTCATACTTGACTGAAGGGCTACGTTTGGATTCTCAAAGATATCCATAAAACTTGAGAGAAAAAGGCAAAGAGATCTATGTAAATTTGATGAAAGGAACATGAATAGTCGTTCTTCATGCGACAATGCATGGCTTGTAGTGTCATCAGTAGTTTCATTTTTTTAAAGTAAAACTAATGACTCGGTTTTCTTTTTAACTGAGGAGTGTGGTGAAATGTTATGACAATCCTTCACCTTTTTTTTTATAAATAGGAAAGGAATTCCACCGTATCAATACTTGTTTATTATAATTATTATACTACAGTACCGGTTTCGACCCCCAGGTTTGGGTCATCCTCAGCTCAACAACACGTTCACATATAGTACATCAAGCAATGATTGATATTACTTTGTCTGGGGAATGCCATATGATAAATATTTAAATGTTGGACATAAATAAAAATTAAAGCCAATTTCCTTCGTCGGGGAGAGACATTAATGTCAACATGTTGAAAACAATGCAGATGTTCTGTGCTGCATGGAGATCATAGAAAGAAAAAAAAAAATTTCAAACAGCTATAGAAAATCTGGAGTGGTTTATGGAGAAGATGATATCATAGAAAGTGAAATGACAGATGACGCAGAAACACACAAAAACTGGAAGTGTTTACAAGGAGAGTTAGATATGTCAACAAAGTTTGAATCTTGCCGACTATGTTAACATGGACTGTGATTGTTAGTGCAGAAAGAAATCGCTGATGATGAAATTGTGACAGATATTATGAGTGATGGAAATCCATGTGATGATCAGGTGGAAGAGGAAGATCTGCCTCAAAGTGTTCAACAGAGTTCGACACTTGTGTAGGCAACAAACATGGCACGTAGTCTCCGTCAGGAAGTGATGTGCTGTCAAAGTCATTCTTAGATTCATGTGCAATGGTTGGTTGTTCTTTTGTCTCGGCATGTTCAAAAGAAACTCGCACACTCAAATGAAAACCAAACACACATTCCGCTGTTGTTACGATCAATACTGCATAGTGACAACTCACAGGTGCACACAGTTGTAGGACTGGCTGATTGTGCACTACAGCCATCTTAACATAATACCGCATTATGTGGACATTTCTCAAGACTTACAACCAACATTGCAACATAATATCTTCATATATATAAACTAAATTGATATTTAATCTCCACAACATTATTTAATTCATTTTTATTACTTTAGTTTAAATATTTTGAAACCACTTATATTTCAGCTGTTATCCTTTACTCATACACTGGTGGAAAAAAATATCCAAATACCAAGAAATAATCGTCCCAGAGGAGTGCAACAGGCTTCGGCAGCCGGCACAATTCCTATCCTCGCCGCTTCCTTCACCCCATTCCTGACACGGTCGAATGACTGGAAACAGGCTGTGGATTTTCATTTTCACCATGAAATAATAAGGAATGTAGAATACATATATGTCGAGGTAACTGATTAAAGACACAATACTACAGGTTTATATCTGTGCGAGAAAAGCCATTGCAAATGTGCCATGCCGGTCCATTAATAACCGGTGTAATCGCCTGACTGTTAAATGCAGGCACGCAAACGTGGGATGAAGTTCGGTCAATACAGGGACGGTTAATGCCGGTTGTGGACGATGCTGGAGTTGTCGTCCAATGATGTCCCATACGTGTTCAACTGGGGACAGATTGGGGGATCGAGCAGGCCAAGGCAACATGTCGACACTCTGTAGAGCACGTTCGGTTATAACAGCGGCATGGGGGCGTGCATTTTATCCTGTTGGAAAACACCCCCAGGAATGCTGTTCATGAATGACAGCACAACAGGTCGAATCACCAGATGTACATATCTCCAGTCAGGGTGGGTGGGCTAACAATGAGAGTGCTCTTGCTGTCATAGAAAATTCCTCCCAAGACCAGAACTCCTGGGTGTAGGTCCAGTGTGTTGACGCCGCACACAGGTGGAATGCAGGTGCTCACCTGGCCTCCTCCTCCTAACCAACACACGGCCATCACTGGCACCAAGGCAGAACCGGCTTTCATCGGAAAACACAACGGACCTCCACTCCATCCTCCAATGAGCTCTCGCTTGACACCACTGAAGTCGTGGGGTAAGTGAAATGCACGTCGCAGGGCATCTGGCTCAGAGCTGTCCCTCATGTAACCGATTTTGAACAGTTGGTTACGTCACTGTGGTGCCAACTGCCGTTTGAATTGCTGCTGGAGACACAGTCTGCTGCGCCACAGCCATATGCCGAATACGGTCGTGCCACGGGGACGTGTGAAGCCCGGTCTTCTTGCGAGCATATCTTGTCGTGACCACTGCTGCCAGCACGCATGCACAGTGGAGACATTTCTGCCGAGTCGCTCTGCAATATCGCGGAAGGAAAATCCACCTTCACATAGCCCTATTATACGGCCTCGTTGAACCGCAGCGAGCTGTTCATACTGGCCTCTTACTCGTCGTAAAGGCGTTCTTGACCCACTCACAGTCACACATGTAACTAACGCTCTCGCACAGTACAGCCCGTATTAAAAGCAAACCTGATGTGCAATGCCATGGGGCCACTGCTAGCGCCACGTTAATGCGATCTGCGGGAAATCTGAATCGGCGTCATCTTTCAGATGTATAAACACACCTACCAACATTCGTTAATCTAGCACAACCCCTTCTTGGTGTTTGGATATTTTAATGTTTTCACTACTCTAGATCTTGCCAAGTTGTGATGACCTCTGAAGTAGTACCTGACAAGATCTACACTGAACTTGAATTGAATAGCTGGGCCCTAATTGTAACGTGTGGTTCAGTTATTCATTATCTATTTAAAATCTAATTCATCAAGATCGTTTAATCAGCGATACCCGGTAACACATGTGCAAGCTTTCTTCAACTGCTAAAATCTGCAAGCTTCCAGAACTTACCAAGGACAAATTTTAAAATGAATGATAGAGAAAAAATCAAAAGAGTAAACTCATGTTCCCCACCTCCTGTAGAATAGACATGTTCCATGCTTCTCTTGGGGTAAGCAACCATAGGGTAATTTGTCAATTACTGTCATTTGCACTTAGCCTTTAAATCATCCATCAGGTTTAGCCTCAAGTAATTGCTGTATAGGCAACAAAATGTATCTGTGGGCCTTTAAGCATTAACGTCAGAACTGTAGGTTGGCCAACCATGTAGCATTTAAACGGACATGCACTAAAGCCCATTTTTTGATTCGAGAAAGTAAGAAAGCTACTTCCATTAACGGAACACAGCCTGTCAATGCAACTGAGAACAGAACTCTCCCCCATATTGGATTACGTAACTCACCCGGGAGTACCCCAAATCTCTATTCATGGAGATAGTTACAAATCCTTCCGTCACTGCACATCACATTGCATCACATTCCGCACATATATCCAGCTCTGGAAAATATGACCACATATTGCATGAGGCAGAGGCTCATCACCTCTTCTTGGCTTCCAAGGAATATTAATTGTGGAGGACATTCGCGCTGTGCTGGGTCGGAAAAATCCATAATGAAGCATTTGAGCAACTGATGTCTTAGTGATATCTTCACCCTATTCAACACAATATGGAGTGAGGAAGAGGTTTTTTTTTTATTTTTACCATTGGCTTTGATACATTCTATGGCACTGATAGGGTTAGGATTGGGAAGGAAGCAGCCTGGCCTTTTAAGGTACAGCCCCAGTATTTGCCTGGTGTGAAAATTGGAAACCAGGAAAAATCATCTTCAGGTCTGCCAACAGTGGGGTTTGAACCCACTATCTCCCGAATGCAAGCTCACAGCTGCGCGGCCAACTCGCTCGGTGTGAGGAAGTTGGAATACCAATTTCCAAGTGAGGTAAAGGCACAAAGCTCCTGGAACGCCCAACAAAGGGCATCCGTAAGTTATTTGAAGGACTTGTGAGGGCCTTGGATGAGAGAGAGGTCTCCTGACTAACTGCCAATGTGGTTAGATTGGAGAGTGCCATTCAGAAGGCCTTGCTTTGGAACGGACACATAGTCACAGTGTTTTTTGACCTGGAAAAGGCTATGACACTACCTTCTTCACTGTATACCAATCTTTGCAGAGAACTCCAAGTCCCTCTGGGTCTTTTGAGTCTCTATAAGGAATGCACATTTTCAGTATTACATTCAAGATCTGTACTGAGTGTCACACTGTTCGTAATTGTCATCAATGGCATAATTGCCGCTACTAGGTCCACAGTCATTCCATCACTGTATTTAGACGATATTGATCTACATTACAGCTACAGCAAGCTATTCAGCTATACTTCTGTCGATGTCGGTTTGGGCATCCTGAACCAGGGCTCCGCTTGCAAAAGAGTGTTCAACCAGTGGTGTCTGGGTCTCACTTTTGATAAGAGACTAATGCAGCAGCCCCACATTCATCAACTGAATGTGCTCAAGGCTGACTGTGCAGTGCAGCTATGTTTTTACACAGCTACAGTTCTTTGCCATACGGACTATGGTAGAGTACGGCTTATGGTTTCCATACTGGCACGATATACAGCCTGCTCGCTGAAATCTTTGTGAAGAAGACAGCAGCAGATACTCCTCACATACGCTGCCAACATTCAAGCTACCAATGCTGCTTTAATACTCGATACCAACTGAGGTACAAAACCGGCTGAATACCACACAACCAGATGGGATTCGAATTGATAGCTTGTGTTGTGAATTGGATGTCGCTAGGTGGTTGTATTGAACGGACTCCCAGCGAGGTACTCCGTGGCTAGATTGGCGACCGGCTATACAGGGAGAACAAACATGAACACCGATGCCTATATTCATCAGACGTATTTCCAGTACTTTGTTCACCAGTATTCAGATGTACGACTTGTCTTCAGGGATGGTCCTAAGATCGGAGAGAATGTTAAATGTTCGATCTCGCTTCCTAGAGTCTGTAGCGAGTGTACTGCAGAGGAAATCACAACAAACAATGGTCAATGTAATGTTATTGCTGTTCAATTTTATCAGCTTTCTATATTGTAAGCCTTCACATTTAGTTTTCTTCCGACTGTGATTTTAGGGCATCTTGTACAATTATTTATAGAGTAGACTGTAGTTCCCTATTTCCCAACTTTGCATATCAATTTTCATTAAAATCTGTTTACCCAGTTTCTCATAACTCGGTGCTGATACAGACTTAGCAACAAAAAACCAAATTCATGACTCTCTTATCATAGCTGGTACAGTAAAAATGTATAAGACATAAATGATCTGAACTTTAGTTATGCAGTATTTATCGATAGGACCACTAATAACAAATATTTGGGAATTACATTTTAGGCCTTCCCCTAAACTATGATTTCACTAAGCATGAATAAAATTATTATGTCCTAGATTGTAGCGGCTTATTCCCCAATGTGCGTTGGAAAAATAAAAAGTACATTTCCTTTTCACTGTGGACACGACCGATACAGAAATAAAATTATTTTTAAATTCCCAGCAATGTACAGACAAATCTCTTATTTTTTATATATGTAAATGTACAGTATTTATATAATGGAAAGCCTCTGTAATAATAACAATAATAATAATGGTTACAGTGGATCATCGATTATCCAAACTCACGTTTTCTTTGCCAAGATTTTGGTGCATTAATATTCTATTTTTAAAAAAGTTCAGTACACAGTGAAACAGTAGTGTAGTTGATGATGACTGCAAGGTATTGTACTTTTCTCGATTCAATTTATAGACAAAGTGTACTGGAAAGCAAATAGTGCTTGCTACTAATTGTGTAAGCTGTTGCTAGATGCTGATAAAGAGAAGAGCAGCATAGTAATAAATACATAAATAAATAAATAATACAGATTTGTTTCAATCTCAGGATTTGAAGACTTGCAAATCAGTAGTGCAAAGTAATGTTGAGCTACATTATAAAATGTGTCCAGGAAATGTGAGCTGCGATGATACAACTGGAATGCTTCTTGACTGTGACATTAACTCAAGGTTAGGGAGGTTGGTTGTAGGGGCATATGCCTCTCCTCTCATCATCTTGGCGGTCCTAATTAGTTTGGATAAGCGACAGATTGAGGCCATCAAGTAGGGAGAAGAGATAATACTCACTTTGACTGTCACTTCTTCCGCCGCACAGTGGATATGCATTACAGCCGAATAACCAGCACAAATTATACTCTTATGTTCCAGAATTACAACCTGTTAATACAAAAAAGGATTCAGTATTTTGGCAATGATAAAAAGGGAAATGAACTGCACAGGCTATAGTACAACATTTGAACCTACCTGAGCATCGAACACTCTGCCAGTCTTGATAGGATTAGCGTTATCACATAGTACAAAGCCCGGTGAGACATCATCCTCCTCTATTCCCTTCAGTTTAATCTTGACATTTTCTCCAGGTCCTACAGCTGTCACTTCCTCGTCGTCAGACCACATCTGGTCAACCAGGACAACAGTCTGAAATAACACATATAAGGATGGGAACACTTCCTCATCTATGACAAAGGAGCAAGTTATGTAGAGTAAGATAGAATCAAAAGAGCAAGGCGGCTAGCATAAACGTGAAAACACAAATGAACAAGGACAATCTCTAAATCGTCACCAATCCCAGTTCTTGTACATTCCCCATTGAGCTGGTTTCTGTTTCTTCAGTCTTAATGTGGGAAGAGTGGTAAACACAGGAAGAGAAGGCAAACACAAAAGTAAGCAGGAGAGAAGATGATGCCCTTTTGTATTTTAAAGTTTGACTATGTCCAAATTACAAGTCATCCCCTCCTTTGTGTTCAATACAATTCGTATCACTGAAAAACAAAGCAAAACCTCCCTTCAACAAATCATTTAACAGCTGTGGTGCAGCCCTACTATGTGTTACAATAATGGATTGCGAGATTGTTTGTGAATGAAAATTCAATTAAAAAGTTAACTATAAATCAGTTGAGGAAATTAGCTAATGATCATAGTGACGATACACAGCTGCAGGCTACTTTTGAACACAAAACAGCCGATAAACAAGCCAGACTGTACAGTACATTATTAGCGAGTTAATATTGTAAACTTGAAATATTGCACAAGTTATTTCTGATCAAGTACAAAATTCCTCCTTCTGATCCTTTTTCAATCATAGTTTTAAAGCAGCTAAACTGAACGATACAGAATGCATGTTCTCCCCTTCAATGCTGTACATGTCCACCGATCGATAGGTATTTTGGACTTTGCTAGCAAATAAGGTAGTTAAATAGCTTGTTTTGAATCGATTCTCTTTTAAAGCGAATGGTACCTGAACAGCTTTCTGGATTTCAAATCAAACAACAGAATACATAACAAGTGTTATGATAACAGAAATACCACTGTATTTTACTTAATTACATAAAAGAATGTAATTTTTGTTTATTTCAGTTCTGATCAAGTTATGTTCTTCTGGTTTATGTTTTTCTGTTATTACTGAGGGAGCGTTTAGCAAAATAAATAACTTAAGAGGTGAAAAATAAATACTCAGTTAAGAGAGTGTGGGACTGAGAAATTAAGTCACCTTATTCACAAGTTTGTCATTTCTGTTGCTTCAAGGTTAATATATTTATTATGGCAGTGTAGTTTCTGTAACTTTTTTTAGTACAGTGTTGAAAAGTGATATTTACTTTAGAACAACATCCGTGTTCATATGTGAAGTTACATGCCACTGGGTCCATACTGGCCAGTTTCACTTTCTTCTTAAGCAAATAAAAACAATACTGCTAGTGTCTTGTTGGGGTTCTTTTCCCCTTTCTGTGTCTGTCCTGTGTTCGTAATCTTTTTCCACCTGTTGGATGCTCTATGGTTGAGGCAGAAGCGAGCGGAGAACGTCCTCATCTCCTCTTCCCACACTCTCGTTTGTTCCTCGGATAACAGTTGGAACAGTCTACCTTTTGTAAAACAATTATGGAATAAAAATAATATTGTTTAATAATGAGGATTTTTTTTTTTTTACTTGTATGATGTGAGTTCAACAGACTGACAAGCCTTTAAGCGACATTTTACAAAGGTATCTTCCGTGCAAAGTTAAACGGTATATGTACGTCATCTTACTTTCTTTGGCTTCAAACAGCACCTAAGTTTCAATTCATAATCAAAACTCGTCTGTTGACGGGATGGGGGGGAACCCACTAGTGAATTTGCTCACTAGTGTAAGTTTCTTTCTTGTTAATATTTACTAAGACAGTAGTCAAAATTTGTTTTGAGGTTTATTCCTTCTTTAAAGTTCCGTGCGAAGTGAAGTGAAGGTGGATCAATTCTTCCCATGTAAAGCATAAGAGAAGAAAAGCACTGAGAAACGTTTTTGACAAGTTCAGTGAATGTATAATTTCAATATAAATTAAATTACGAGGGTAACCCCCCCCTGTTCATTTCTACAATGGTTCACATCATTTTGTTATCTTTCTACATAATCACCATTTTGGTCGATGCATTTTTGTAGACACTGTGACAGTTTTTGTATGCCCATGTCATACCAGCTCGCTGCCATGCTGTTCTGGAAGTTGTGAACCTCATCTTTGACCTCGTCGTCGGTGCTGAATCCAACAAATGTTCTTTCAACGTAGGGAACAAGTGATAGTCACTGGGCATCAAGTCGGGACTATAGGGTGGGTGGGTGATGTTCCACTAAAACGGTTTGCCGAGTGAGCGTTGTCATGGAGAATGTTTACACCCTAGCTCAACATTCCTCTTCTCCTGTTCTGAATTGCCCATCTGAGTTTTTTCAGGGTCTCACAGTACCTGTCAGCGTTAATTGTGGTCCCAGCGGTCATAAAGTTGACTAACAATACCCCTTTTCGATCCCAAAACACAGTTGTCATGACTTTGCAGGCAGACTGTGTTTGCATGAATTTCCACGGCTTTGGTGAAGAGGGATGCCATCGCTGGCGACATTGTTGCTTGATCTCAGGTGTCAAGTGGAACGCCCAGGTTTCGTCACCCGTGACAATTGAGTCCAAAAGTTGTCCTGTTCGGCTGCAAAGTGCTGAAGAAATGCGTGGGAAGAATCACCTCGTTGTTGCGTGTGGTCTTCAGTCAGCATGCGTGGCACCCATCTTGCGCACACCTTCCGGTATTTCAACCTTTCCGTTAAAATTTTGTGAGTAGTGCTTTGGGAAACCTCACGAACCAAAGTGCAGAGATCATCCAGGGTGATCCGCTGATCTTCACGCATGATTTGCTCAACCTTCACGACTGTCTCGACAGAAATTAACGGTCTCCGGCTCCTTTGTTCGTCGTGAATTTCAGTCCGACTGGCTGCAAACTCTCTACACCACTTACGAACATTTTTGACATCCATGCACGACTCACCATACACGTCCGTCAATTGGAGATTGATTTCAATTGGTTCAGTACCTTTTGCGTTAAAAAATGCAACAACTGTGTGCACTTGGCGGCAACATCCAACAAGAGCTCCATTCTCAACAGCTGCCGAGCCAAGACTGAGTGCCTCAGCGCGGCGTGCGCATGAGAAACACTCTTCACAATATTGTGACCAACAGCCACACGAACAGAGTTCTGTATTTATAAAATAGGAGACCTTATTTCTGGGATTACCGTCGTACATTATCTGTTGCCAGCGTTTTCCCACAGTGCTCTTCCTACCAATGTACTCACTTACACCGACTCGTCTAATCTTAGTCTATCCATTTCTGTAACTTACCATAACGATTCAAACTCCACTCTCTGACTTTCAGAATGTCACAATTCATGTTCCTGTGTAGTCACCACCTGGAGAACCAAACGTGGGACTATTTTACACAGCTGTAGTTTCCCGTTGCTCTCAGCTATGTACTAATGTCAACACAGCTAAGCCATGTGAAATATTATTGCAAGGGCATATCATCCAGGCTGGCACTCTTGCAACTTCCGAAAGGCTGCTACACCAGTTTTGATGAACCTGATCTCTTGAGAAATACCTCTTCCGATATGGATGCACGTACGGTTCAGCTATCTGCACAAGCCTCCCCACTGCAGCATAGGGGACGAGATACGGTGTAGTATCAGAAAAGGCTTCCTCAGAGCATTTGACAGATGCCAAGACTTGAAGAAGAAAATGCTCAAGCGCAACAGGAAGAGGAAGGAGCAGTTGTTGTGCGAAACAGAAAAACAAAAACAAAATCCTGCACAAGACAATGCGTCAACATACAAGTGTTACCCGCATTCAATGCTGCCCAAGATTATTGCAAGGATGAATAATCAACACATTGAACAAGTTTCATGGATATATTTTTCTTCAATAACACAACGGGTTTTGCTACAAAAACAGGTATTTTATACTCACCCACCATGCAAGTCTTTGATAAGACCCCTCGCAGGTCAACACATTGACGACGGACACTGAACGGAGGCTGCTACCCCATGCAGATCGGATAGTTCAAGTCTCCAAGAAAGAAATTACACTGTTGCACCTCAAAATGTATTGAAGATATCGACCTCAAACTTGCAACATGTACTCACTAGGTTGCTTCTTAATCTGTACATTGTGATACTTTTCAAAGCATTGCAGTTTGTGGGTCTTTCTAAGCACAGTGTAGTACGAATGCCGTATTTGTGCCATTAGAATACTCATTGTTTTCAAGTATGCAAGGATTTCCTGTTAGAGCTACTCCCCATTTAATGTTAGCCATTAATCATTAGAAATATCTAATTCACTGTCACTCGGTACCTATTATAACTAGTCTGTACATAATCACAATTATCAGTAGCCGTCGGCAACTGAACACGCTGCGCCATGTTGACACCTGCACGGGTGCTCCAGGGAATAGCTGTACATATTGTTGCCGGTGGTGGGAAGTTCATAACATGGTTGTGATCATTTGATTCTTGACTTATGCTAAAATTTTGTAAAATCGCCATTGCAAAAACTAAGACATTTTCAAAAAAGTCAATGAAACATTTGTGTTTTTTGTGAATTTATGTAAACATTTTTGAAAAATCACCATTGCTAAAACAAAGACATTTTTGAAGAAGCTAATGAAACATTTGTTGTTGTTGTTTTGTGAATTTATGTAAAAATATTAATAAGATTTTTTTAGGACTCACAAGAAAGACATTTATATTTATTCAAACATTATGAGTGTTGGAAGAAAGACATTTATTTTGGTATTGGAGATCTCCTGTAGTTGTAACATGCCATCTGTTAAACACCCTGTATTGGCCACGTGGAGGCTTCGATAACAAAATTGCTGCGTTTCGCAATCGAAACCTCTAGAAGGTATTGTCCATTTTAGGTAATTTTTTTTTAAATTGGTCGGAATAACGACCTTCTTTTTGGCGAAAATTTTGGTTCGAATTGTAGTAAGCTTCCCTGATTGGCTGTTTGCATGTTTCTCAATTTCCGGCCTTTGGCTCCTCTGTAGGAGCAGGGTTCTGGTCCGCGTCTTTGGTTTTCATACGTCCTCACATTCGGACGCACTTCGAGTGTGGTCCCGGCAACGGCTCCAGTCACCTTTTCTCTAATTTTAATTTGCTTCGGAGTTTACCTTAGACCCTGGTTTTCACAGTTTTGTTTTGTAATTAAAAATAGGACAATTAAAAATAGGAGAGGATTTCCACCAGTCAATACTTATTTATTGCATATATTAAGCTACAGGACCGGTTTCGACCTCATATACAAGGTCATCTTCAGCTGAACCATACATACATATTTATATAATGAAGCTTTGATTAAGATTGTGTTGTTAAAGGAATGCTATATGATGATGATGTACATTTAGTCACATACAAATGGGGCACGTCTTAGCGTGAACTGGCGTATATGTCATTCTGTACAATATTGCAACTGTATGTCTAAAATATTATGTTGAAGGTCTTAAAATTAGTGTATAAAATATGTCTTAACTTGTCAGCTAGGCACATCCTTTTCTTTTGGAGGCATTCCCCTTTATTAACCCTTTTAATTATGTAATGTAAAATTTAATTTTCCATCCGGGGTTGCCTCCCGTAGTCCTGAGCTGTGTGTGTCTCGCTGATGTGTATTAGGAAGGCCTCTGAATTAAAATTTAAATTCCTTCGTCATTTTCCTTGTAAATTATATGTAATAATCTGTAAAGCTCCTTATCTATTTGCCTCCTAAGATTGTTGTAATTGTTTTTATATTCCCTGTTAAATTTTCCTTGTGAATTTTAATTGCAGAAGTTGTTCTCATTTTCGTAAATGTAATTTTAATATTTTATTACTATTTTGGTTTTCTGAAGAACCTCATGGTTCGATTCACCTTAGTTTTTCTTTATTGATCATGTTACCTTATTTTATATTGTATGTATGTTCAGTCCGTCAGCAATTCTGCTGGTGGGATCCTCAACAGCTCTGCTATCAGCTGTCATAGGATTGCTGTTATTCAACTATGTTAAAAATTTTCTTATTTGTTAGTAAATGCAGACTGAAGGGGAACCGCTCGCACCTACAACGTCACGCAATATCATCTCCTCTTAGGGATCCCAGTCAGCTTCCCGCATCCTTTCTCTAGCTGTCATGTTGGTAATCCTGCTTATCTTTGCTTCTAGCCATGTGTATGTTTTCGAAACTTGCGATTTTATAATTGGTGTCTTATCAGTTGGCATATGTTCCTTCAGGTTTATTACTTTGATTATTACTTATTACGTTGATTTATATGTGCTTTAAATTAATGTGACCAGCTCCAAAAGGGGGGTTACATCTGAACAAAGGCTGAAACTTGTTCAGGAGAGGTTCTGATTGAGGATCAGGTCTGCCAGGGTATAACATCCTACTGAGACTATCAGCAACAATGTTTTTGGTGCCACGAATGTGATGAGCTTCAAACTGAAAAGCTGAGTTGCATAATGCCCAACGCGCATGATGACCGTTCCTTCTTGGTTTGGCCAGTATTCAACTCAATGACTAATTATCTGTTTCAAGATCAAAAGGGAGATGTTTGAGGTACATTCTAAATATTTCTAGAGAGAAAACAACAGCTAAAGCTTCTAATTCATAAATCGAATAGTTATATTCAGCAGGATCGAGACTACGGGAAGCATAAGAAATTGGACGACGTCCATCTTCAAATTGCTGAAGGAAAACACCAGCTATACCAATAGATGAGGCATTGGTTTGGAGAATTCATGTTTAGAAAATTCTGGCATAGCCAGCACAGGAGCGTTACACAAGGCAGATTTCAGGTCATACAAAGCTTCAAGTTGGACATCACCCCACTCAAATGTAGCATCTTTTCTCCTCAAGGCATTTAATGGGGCTGCTCTTTCAGTAAAATTGGGGATGAATTTATGGAAGAAATTGACCATACCAACAAACCTAGCAACAGCCTTGATATCTTTAGGGGTGGGAAAATTTTGAATAGCTGCAGTACGAGATTGGTCAATAGAGACACCTTTCACAGACACAATATGCCCTAAGGAGGACATCTGGGGCTGTGTGAAAAAACTTTGCTAGCCTTAAGTGTTAGCCCTGCTTTACGGCGTCTTTCAAGGACTTCATCGAGATGAAAAAGGAGCTCTTCAAAGGTTTCACTGAAATTAACTAAATCGTCCAAATAATTACTGTATATACAAATTTAATGTCTGAGAAAACATTATCTAGCAGCCGAGTAAGGACCGCAGCGCCCGTGGACAGGGCGAATGGGACACGCTCAAATTCATAGAGGTTCCAATCAATAGCAAAAGCAGTGAGGTGCTTGGATTCTTCAGCAAGAGGTATTTGATAATAAGCCTGATTCAAATCAAAACTGGTAAAAATTTTGGCATTAGCAAACCAAAAGAAACAAGAGTGTAAGTCAGGAAGAGGAACAGAGTGAAGTACAACTATCTTATTTAACCCCAGTGCACCCATAAGCGGACTGATACACGCTCAAGCGCCTGGGCCAGGACTCCACAAGCGGCTTGATACGCCGGGGTGCAAGGTTGCACATTGGAGACGTTTGCGACATCTGTTGGCTTTTCCTGGAAACATTTCTACTGGAAATCTGTTCCTGGTGTTTCATAGTGTCCCCAGAGTGCTCTGGTATGCTTCTTTGGCAAAGAGAATTGATTGAAATATCGATCCAGAAATTGACAAGATGGCTGAGAAGGAAGTTGCTTGGTTGTGCGATATGCTCAGCAATAGCGAAATTCAAAGCTTACTTGATGTTTTAGGCTCTGATTTCAGCAGTGATAGTGAGGAAGACGTTATTAACCAACTTGTGCATGTTATATTGAATGATTCAAGGGAGAGTGAAAGTGATTTTAGTGAAAATGATGAGAAACCTGTTCAATGGAATTGGTTGCCTGAACAGAATTCGCCAATTATTCACAACATTTCTGGAGCAAGTGGAGTGAATCCTGTTAGTGATATATGTAGAAATGTAAGTAGAGATTTCATTTTCCGGAAGTACTTAGATGACAACATTGTACAGTTCATAGCAGGCGAAACTAATAGGTATGCCAGTGCTGATCCCAACTTTTGTCAGACGAACGCAAATGCAATACGTTTATATATAGCTCTTTTATATTCTAATGGGACTGGTACAAAAACCAACAATTCATAGTTACTGGTGCAAAGATGTAAGTGTTGATAAACCCTATTTTAGAACTGTCATGCCTCGCGGCAGAGTTCTCGAACTGAGTAACTGGCTAACAATGAGGTAGCTGATACTTCCGATCCTCTTAGAAAGTTGCGCCCGGTTATGGAAATGATTGATACCAGAACATTGTACATACCCGGCAGGAACATTTCATTAGAGGAATCACTGATGAAATGTAGGGGTCGCCTTCATTTCATTCAGTACAACAAATCTAAGCGAGCACCGTTTGGTGTAAAGTTTTATAAACTGTCCAACTCAAAGAATGGTTATATACATTCCTTTAAAATTTATGTAGTACAAACTATCCACTAATCTAATCAGTATATGAAAAAGGTTCCACCTAATCGATACCTTTCTTTTTATTTAGCCTTTGGCTACTTATAAAAACATTGATAATATCACGACATGTTCCGGTGATCATCATCAGCTGTTTACATAAAGCTTAGATAAAAACAGCATACAACAATCGCATAGTTAACATTAAAAACTGGTGTTGGTAAGGGACGTATAGGTTGGAGAGGGGAGGTAGTGTGCAGAGGGGGGCGGTTGTTACTAGGACGTTAAACTTAAAATAAATTAAAAATACTATCTACGGACTAGAATGTCTTTGGTATCATTTTAAGTCCCCAAGGCTTAATAAAAATAACTTGTTTAAAAAACTTAAAGATTTTTAGTATTATGATCCTGAGAATCGTGTGTTGAAATGTGTTGAAACCGGTCCCAATAAACAGGTTGTAACTACTTTTTAGTTCAACTTACTACAGAGTATTGAAAGGTGGATCCTTCCCTATAATATTGTACATCTTATGATCCTGAGTCGAGTCTATTTCTTCTTTACTTGACTTCTTGTTTCTTCCGCATCACTTTTGTACTGTACTGTGAAGCGTGATTCTCTTGCTTATCCTTTTTTTCTCTGAGTGGAAAAGGGATGTGTCCACTGTTGGTTGAATTAAACAATTTTTGTGTTCAAGAACTCAATTTATTAAAATTCGTATCCACCTTATTCAATACCAAAAATGTTGTTAAGATGAAATTACAACAGGTATATTTATTTTATCAGGACTAGTTTCGACGCTTTATATTGCGTCATCATCAGCTGATATACACTGGAAACATTGGCAAACATATATAAGTTTATCTACATCACACACATTATAAAAACTATGATAAAGATTTAAAAACCATATTATAATTATACTATTTCCGAGTCCATATTATCCAAGACTTGCAATTATTAAACTTTGGATTGCTAAAATCTGATGCAATTTGGTTTAAATAATCATTAAAATTGTTCTGTTTTTTGTGTCATGAGCAGTAGCGTGGAATTTCTCAATAATATAAAACAGGTCGCGTGATAACACGTGCAGTCTATCAACCCCTATATACTATTTTAACCGAAAGCTTGCAAAACCAAGGTTGCATACTAAAATGTTGGCAGATTCCTAGCAATGTCAGTGCACAGGACAGGTGAGTGCATATGGGTTAACATCCGATAATTCACGACAGGCCTGAAGCCACCCTGTGCTTCAGGGACAAAAAATATGGGAGAAGAACAAGCAGATTTAGAGGAACGTATTACACCATCCGCAAGCAACTGATCAATAATAGTCTTAAGGGGCGACAATATTATGCAAGTTGCCTCCGGTCTCTTCTTCATCAATACGAGTGACATATCTTCAAACGTTACACAGTTTTGCTAATGACGCATGCGTGTGATGATTATAATGAAGGAAGCCTAGCCTGTTTTACCAGTTGTACGGATGAAACGATTCATTTAAACTGTAAGCGGCTGCATAACTCACTAACCAAATATAAAACTGTAATAATTCTCCTTGATAAAACAATATTCCTGTGTTAAAAAAAAAGCCGCCAACAGGCAGATTCAAACCTGCATTCTTGCAGTCCATTGCCTTAACCGTTACGCTATCAGCGCGGCGTACAATAGTTTCTCATGAATTTACTGACAAACATTCGTATATGTAGGCCTATATACTGTTAATTGTATTTTATTTTCTTTAAGGACCATCTTAAAATACACGGAAGTGGAGTGAATTGGCGCAAACACTTATATGTTGGAAAGTGCCGCTGCCATTTTTAATTTGCAAAAGCCGAAGATTCATGCGCGCAAAGTAAGTATTTCATCTGGAAAATCTTGAAAATAAATATATTTCCATTAACTTTTCAAGAAATGCAAGATTTTTGCTGTACTATTGAGACGATTTGGAAGATTGAATGAATTGTACAATATTGTTCAAAATACAGAGATATTGAAACACAAATGTAAAACCACATATCACCCCTTTAAAATCGGAATTTTAAAAATTTCTTTTAAAATGGTATTTATGATATATGAAAAGAAATATCTGAATGAATATTAGTACAATATTTTTCACAGAAATGGAGATATTCAACAAAAACGTAAAATCATATTTCACCCCTTTTAAAAAGGAATTTTTAAAAATCCTTTCTTAGTGCGCATCTAAGCTACAGTAGGAATATGTCTTCAAATTTTCATGCTATTATCTCCAGTAGGTTTTGTTGTGCGTTGATTATCAGTCAGTCAGGACGTCTTGCTTTATATATATAGATACTATCTTTGCTTTATTCCATGATGCTGGGATTGAAGCATTGTGTAAACAAGAAGTGAAGATTTTAGACAAGTGGTTTACTGTTTGTTCACGTGTAAGCTTCAGAATATCAATAAAAAATGAAAGAATATCAATAGAAAGAACATAATCAACGGCAACATTTCCTTTTTTCGTGTTGTCTACAGCGTATCTGAATTCCGAAGGAAGTATATCTGGAACTAAAGTTACACTTTTTAGGTCAGTTGTTATCGAAATTTCCTTCGTTTTACTATACAGACTGCTATAAAAGTCTCTAATAAAATTCAAAATCTCCTCCTTTTCAGTAATTTGACCATTGTCTCCATCAATTGCTATGATCTGTTTAAACTTGTCTTGTTTTCTACACTTGTTCTTAACGTTTCTTATTTTATTATATATATATAGATTACCAAATTTTCTAGTTAACTGGAAGTTACGTTTTTTTTTTTCATCCAAATGTGAAAGTTGCATAATTATAAGGAAAATATTGTTAACCAGTAGATTGTAAAATAAAAGGTATGTGCAGTGTTTATGCAACAAAAGCTCTAGTCCGCTAAATACTATAATGAAATCATTTTAAGTATGGTGCTATGAATAAATACTTCCTCTACTATGGGGGTTTTAATTTCCTCTAACACAGATTCTCTTAGGATTATCTGAAATTTCTTGGAATGGCAATATTTGCTTCTGTCCTAGTCTTCATTTGCATGGAAATAATGATTCCGCCCCTCTCATTGTTTAAACCCTATGGGGACGGAAGTGTTTTATGTCTGTACGCTGATTGAAAATATGGCAAATTAAAACTCATCCAAAATTATCGAACAATAGCTATAAACAGTCATATGTATAAGAAATAAATTGATATTATTATATCAATGTACCTCCGAGGCTCAGGCGGCCTCTCACCACTGGTTCCGTGATCACTCCATGCGAGATGTGTGCTGGACAAAGCGGAGGCGGGACAGGTTTCTCTCCGGGTACTCTGGTTATCCCTGTCAACTTTCATTCCAATAATAATTATTAAATTAATGTCACATGCTCTACCTTTTTCAATACTATATTATACAATATTATTGAATTACATTACTAAACTAGGGACTAGTTTCGGCCTTGGCTGGCCATCTTCAGCCTTAATGTAATACATCTAATAACTAAACAAATGTACAAATGCACAATTTTGACATTAAAATCTGGGATGAACTAAGTGTAAAATCTGAAAAATAAATTAGGCTCTAAATTCTTAGCATCTGGAGTATGCTAATCATCCAGACTCACTCTTGGGTTGATATTTATAGAATTGCTAATCATTACAATAACAAATGCAAAACAGGAACTGGTAAATGTTGATTCTGTATATCAATCACCAAATCTACTCGAGTGTTGTTAGCAGTATGCAAGCCACTGGACACCACTGTAAATAACCACCAGCTGACGCAGAACAGCTAGATGGCGTTTTCACATCGACCAACGTAAATAAAATGAAATGTTCCCATAGTGCTTGTTAAAATCATGCTGAAATGCTGTTGGACGTTGTCAGGACGGCACATGAAGATATGGTTAAAACTGACACGTACTTAATTTGTGGCTGGTATAAATTCGCAATTCATTGCGGTGTCCATGAAGTTAACCTGAATAAATAATATATAACATTAGATAAAATTAATGAATAGGACAGAGAACGAGAGAGAGCGCGTTAGTCAAATGGCATAGCACTCACCTCTCGTTGCATTGTTGCGGGCCTCATACTAACGGTTGAGAGATTCAAAGGAAAAGGAAGGGGTGGGACAAGGAGAGAGAGAGGCGTGGCAAGGGGCGAGGGGATGGGGCAAAGGGAGAGGGTGGTGGAGGGGAAGGGGACCGAAGGATGTGGGAAAAGAGATGGCTGCTGAGGAAAGAAAGGTGCTGTGAATAATATGAAAAATTGAATTATGACTTTGTTTGATGTTTCTAAAAATGGGAATTAGAAGGTCATTTGATCTATACGTACGAAGCAGATTTCAGTAATGTTAAGGACGGGTCCTTTGTTGATGATTTTGAGAATTTCCATATCTTGTTTTATGTCTGTGAATTTGTGATTATAGTCATGCATAAGCTGTCCTACAGCTGAAAATTTATTGTACTTTACGGCAGCAGATAAACAAAACGAAGTAAGATTTGAAGTAAAAAGAAAATTAAAACTCCATTCTTAACCCAAGGAACAATATTAAGTCCCGTAATTGACTCCTTAATACTCACGATGGCAATAGCTACAAGGATTAGTTTCTCATACAAAAGCAAATACATGCTAAAAAAAAAAAAAAAAAATCAATGATAATAATCATATATATTTTTTTAAAGATAGTTCATTCTTTACAGTAAAGAAGGATGCTACCCCAGGAATACTTCTTATCTATTGACAGATCAAGAAGAAACTAAATTAATTAATATGAATCCAGGTTTACCCACCGCCAAAGCCCTCCCCAAGATACAGATAACCGGCGTCCCCATTCGCCTGATCATTAACTATAGACCGAGTCTGTTATATAAAGCATCACAATTCATTCAAAGATTTTTGAGAAGGAACTATCATTTTTTGTCAAACAAATCGGTCAAAAACACTAAAGAATTGATCAATAAACTTAAAAAGTTAACATTCAATCCAAACATTCTCTCCACTCATTCAATATTGTAAACATGTATCCTAGCATACAAATATCCAAGGTACAGTAGTATGATCCCCAATTTTAAGTTAAATGTTTGTATACAACTGACTCCCAATTTTAGGTTAGGAAATTTCGTAAAATAATTTTTAATATAAAGTAGTAAATATCTTGTGAGTTTTAAATAAGAACATTATATTGTAAGAAGAATGTGTAGTTAGGGAATATTGTGTATGTGCAACATATATAAATTTCTGTTTGGGTAAGAGTCTGTAAACATGGAGTAGCAGTAAAGATTGTGCAACCGGGAAAACAGCGACTATCTTGTCAGGGGTTGTATGATAAAAAAAATAGAGCACGACTAAGTAGTATTGTAGTGTAGTCGTATATTAATTACCTTATTGTACTATCCCAGACAATATATCCCTCCATTCATTTATTTTTTGCAAATAAGTTATTTTATTTTTAATTTCATTTTTCCCCCGTAAAGAATGGCTAAGGAGCGCGAGTGTACTTACTGTGGGTGTGGCGAGGCATTGAGGGGTATGAGGGAGGAGTTAGAAAGTTTGAGGGAGATAATTAGGATTCTCACAGAAGACAGGAAGGAAGATAGGACTCCCTCAAACAATGTACAGGTTACAGTAGGTGTACAAGAGGGAGGGGAAGGAAAGGGAGGAGTTGTAGAAGACAGGTGGTCTAATGTTCTAAGGGGAAGGAGATTGCAGGCTAAGGGCTCTATTCAGGATCAGAATTCAGGACAGGTGTCTGTGCGAAATCAGTACGAGTCACTCCAGGTAGAACAACAGAGGGAAGATGAGGGACAGGGAACTGTTGCTGAGATGTGTGGAAGTAGGAGGAAGGGAAAAGGTAGGAAAGGAAAATGTAGAGTAGAGGATAGGAAAAGACAGGTGGAACAGGGTCATGGGAAGGAGAAAAGAGAGGAGGAAGTAGCTTCTGCAGCTGTCAGGAAAGATAGGGCTGACCAGGAGGGGAGAGGATCATATGAGGTGAATAGGGTTGAGGCTCTGGTCATGGGGGATTCCATCGTTAGACACGTGGGGAAAGTGTGTGGAGGAAAGGGTACCAGGGTAGAATGTTATCCAGGAATTAGGTTGAGGCAGATGTTGAGGAAAGTAGAAGAGAGGGAGGAGGGGAAGGAGAAGGTGGTAGTGTTTCACGGTGGTACCAACAACGTAAGGCAAGCTGATATACCGGTAAGTACCAACATAGTTGGAGATGTGTGTAGGTGTAAGGCTCATTTCTAAAGATAATAGGCAACTTGATATATTTGGAGTGTACAGATCGGGAAAGGGTAGCACTGATGCAGATTCGGAATTATTTGATAGGTTAGTCGGCTATGTGGGAAACGACATGGAAAGAAATGATTGTAGCGGGAGATCTGAATTTGCCAGATATCAATTGGGAAGGAAATGCAAACGACAGGAAGCATGACCAACAAATGGCAAATAAGTTAATATGGGAAGGACAGCTGATTCAGAAAGTGATGGAATCAACCAGAGGGAAAAATATCCTGGATGTCGTGCTGATAAAACCAGATGAGCTCTATAGGGAAACTGAAGTAATAGATAGTATTAGTGATCATGAAGCTGTTTTTGTGGTAGTTAAAAATAAATGTGATAGAAAGGAAGGTCTTAAAAGTAGGACTGTTAGGCAGTACCATATGGCTGATAAAGCAGGCATGAGGCAGTTTCTAAAAAGTAACTATGATCGGTGGAAAACCATAAATAAAAATGTAAACAGACTCTGGGATGGGTTTAAAGAAATTGTTGAGGAATGCGAAAACAGGTTTGTACCATTAAGGGTGGTAAGGAATGGTAAAGACCCACCTTATTATAATAGAGAAATAAAGAGACTAAGAAGGAGGTGCAGACTGGAAAGAAATAGAGTTAGAAATAGCTGTGGAAGTAAGGAGAAATTGAAGGAACTTACTAGAAAATTGAATCTAGCAAAGAAGGCAGCTAAGGATAACATGATGGCAAGCATAATTGGCAGTCATAAGAATTTTAGTGAAAAATGGAAGGGTATGTATAGGTATTTTAAGGCAGAAACAGGTTCCAAGAAGGACATTCCAGGAATAATTAATGAACAAGGGGAGTGTGTATGTGAGGATCTTCAAAAGGCAGAAGTATTCAGTCAGCAGTATGTAAAGATTGTTGGTTACAAGGATAATGTCGAGATAGAGGAGGAGACTAAGGCCAAAGAAGTAATAAAATTTACATATGATAACAATGACATTTACAATAAGATACAAAAGTTGAAAACTAGAAAAGCGGCTGGAATTGATCAGATTTCTGGGGATATACTAAAGACAATGGGTTGGAATGTAGTACCATATCTGAAGTACTTATTTGATTATTGTTTGGTCGGAGGAGCTATACCAGATGAATGGAGAGTTGCTATAGTAGCCCCTGTGTATAAAAGAAAGGGTGATAGACATAAAGCAGAAAATTACAGGCCAGTAAGTTTGACATGCATTATATGTAACCTTTGGGAAGGCATTCTTTCTGATTATATTAGACATGTTTGTGAAATTAATAACTGGCAATTCAGTTTTAGAAAAGGTTATTCCACTGAAGCTCAACTTGTAGGATTCCAGCAAGATATAGCAGATATCTTGGATTCGGGAGGTCAAATGGACTGTATCGCGATTGACCTGTCTAAAGCATTTGATGGGGTGGATCATGGGAGACTACTGGCAAAAATGAGTGCAATTGGACTAGACAAAAGAGTGACTGAATGGGTTGCTATATTTCTAGAAAATAGATCTCAGAGAATTAGAGTAGGTGAAGCTTTATCTGACCCTGTAATAATTAAGAGGGGAATTCCTCAAGGCAGTATTATCGGACCTTTATGTTTTCTTATATATATAAATGATATGAGAAAAGGAGTGGAATCGGACGTAAGGCTTTTTGCGGATGATGTTATTCTATATAGAGTGATAAATAAGTTACAAGATTGTGAGCAACTGCAACGTGACTTCGAAAATGTTGTGAGATGGACAGCAGGCAATGGTATGTTGATAAACGGGGTTAAAAGTCAGGTTGTGAGTTTCACAAATAGGAAAAGTCCTCTCAGTTTTAATTACTGCGTTGATGGGGTGAAAGTTCCTTTTGGGGATCATTGTAAGTATCTAGGTGTTAATATAAGGAAAGATCTTCATTGGAGTAATCACATAAATGGGATTGTAAATAAAGGGTACAGATCTCTGCACATGGTTATGAGGGTGTTTAGGGGTTGTAGTAAGGATGTAAAGGAGAGTGCATATAAGTCTCTGGTAAGACCCCAACTAGAGTATGGTTCCAGTGTATGGGACCCTCACCAGGATTACCTGATTCAAGAACTGGAAAAAATACAAAGAAAAGCAGCTCGATTTGTATTGTATTGAACAGGTGGACTTATAATATTGTAATTATATTTGAGACATAAGTGGTATGTTCCAAGCTGTCAGCGGAGAGATGGCGTGGAATGACATTAGTAGACGAATAAGTTTGAATGGCGTTTATAAAAGTAGGAAAGATCACAATATGAAGATAAAGTTGGAATTCAAGAGGACAAATTGGGGCAAATATTTGTTTATAGGAAGGGGAGTTAGGGATTGGAATAACTTACTAAGGGAGATGTTCAATAAATTTCCAATTTCTTTGAAATCATTTAGGAAAAGGCTAGGAAAGCAACAGATAGGGAATCTGCCACCTGGGTGACTGCCCTAAATGCAGATCAGTATTGATTGATTGATTGATGTCGGGAAAGACGGCTGAAGTCAGTTAAAAGTGTTGCAACATGCGATTTAAAAACCCAAGCTAAGGCCAGGAAGTGTATACTGAAGACGGTATTTCATCTATGTGGATAAACGTGCAAGATCGCTATTGGTGGATCGGCAACCTGATAACCAATCTAAAAGCTCTGATTTTGAACGAGGTTGCATTGATGAGACTCGTGAAGACAGTGTCTTAATTTACTTGTTATGGAGTGATAGACGGGTTCCTCACGGGAGCATTACTCGTTTATTCACATTCCCGGTGAGCGGTCAGTGGAAGATGCTACATGGTGGTGTATTGTAAAAGTATGGGCGGCCTTTTATGTGTGTAACTTGGAGGTAATATGTGATGCACAGAACTAATTACAACTTGATGTAATGTAGCCCAAGTGTTTATTACTTGCTTATTCTTGGAATAATACAACATGGTTGTTGTTATTTATTAATCCCAGAGCAGACATTTAACATTGTGGATGTGTATGGCTTAGTAGCAGAGTATAGTGAGGTGACTGGGTTCAATAATTTTTGTGTAAAGTTATGACACGTGGTAAATAGATTCCACTGTGATGATGCCATTATGGTAAGGTATTGAAGATTAGGAAGGGTCAGTCTAGGATATAATCAATTTGAAGCCTGGCCTTCAGAACTATGTACAGTTGTGGTATATAGTTTGTAGATGTGGTTTGTGTATGTTTATATTAGTCTCATCACGTGATGATAATTGTTGGTTTCTGTTTTGTTTTATTTTGTTTTGGGAGTAAACTGATGTAGTGAAACTTGTGGTAAATCTTTTATAAGTGGAGTGAGGAAAACCTGGCATGCTACCTAAATTTAATTTCAGGTGTATACAGTAACAGCTAAGGTTATAAAGCAAGTTTGGAGCCTTGTCAGCCTCATGACTATCGCCTTGACAGAGGGAGTTCTGTCATGCTCTCCGAGTCAATTATTCCTGTAAATAATTGTGCCGTTGCCGTTATTTATATGTTATTATAGTTACAGTTTATCCATTTTGTATTTTTAATATCCCCAAAAAAGGGTTAAATTATACCCCATCATTCAAAACAATTTAAGCAAATACAGCAGCCTAACTAAATTAGAAATACAGGATTTCATGTCTAGGCTTAAATTAGTTACAAGCAACAATTATTTCACGTTCGATAATGTTATTTATCAACATGAAGGATTGGCTATGGGATCGCCAGCCTCAGCCTTAGCCGATATTTGCTTGGATTTTTTGGATCACACCAAAATTGATAACAATAACTTTGACAACATCCCTTTCTGGGCAAGATATGTAGATGACACCAGAGTAATTATGGATGAGAGCATCACAGACGCTGCCACCACCCTCATTAATCTAAATAACATTGACCCGCATATAAAATTCGCACTTGATTCCGAAAATGAATGGAAAATTAATTTTTAGACTTAACTATCATCAGGCACCCAAGCTACTGAAGATACGAAATTTTCAGAAAACCCACCCAAACAGTCACTACAATATGTCAAGATTCTTCACATTCCCAAATTCACAAACAAGCAGCGTACAAAAGCATGGTGTACCAAGCCTAAAAGAGACCTCAAAAATGAGTTGAACACTATTTGCAATACAGATAAATCTAATGGATACAACAGTTTCTTCATTGAAAAAATAATCAATAAATATAAATATCGCCCCTCGACCACTTTGATAAAAGATAAAGAAAACAACTCCTCCCTTTCTATCTTTATGTTCAACGAACAAATTTACGAAGTCACCATCATCTTTAAAAAACACGATGTAAAAGTAGTTTTCAAAATCAACAATAGGAATGCACAAGTCTTACATAATGCCACATCCATAAACAAGTTCAATAGTATAAAGGAGTATACAGGATAATTTGCAACAGTTGTAATTCTTACGTCGGACAGACCAGGAGGAATTTTAATATTAGGTACTCCAACACGTCAATGCTCTGAAGTACAATAACTTTGCAGCTGTAGGACAGCATATGTATAACTATAATCACAAATTCACAGACAAAGATATGGAAATTCTCAAAATCATCAACAAAGGACCCCTCCATAACATTACTGAAATCTGCTTCATACATATAGATCAATATTTTAACCTGAATCATAATGTTAATGACATTTCAGAAAAGCCAAATATCCTATTTGGCCTTCTAATTCCCATTTTTAGAAACGTCAAACCAAGTTATAATTCAGTTTTTCATAATATTCACAGCAACTTTCCTTAGCAGCCATCTCTTTTCCCCACATCCTTCAGCCCCCCTTCCCCTCTTCCCGCACCTTCCTTTTCCTTTGAATCACACAACCGTTAGTATGAGGCACACAACAATACACCACGCACCACATGCCGCAACGAGAGGTAAGTCTCATATAACCTATGCCATTTGACTAACACGCTCTCTCTCTCTCTCCCCCCCCTTCTATTCATTAATTTTATCTAATTTTATCTATCATTTACTCAGGTTAACTACATGGACATCACAATGAATTGCAAATTTATACCAGCCAGAAATTAAGTACAAGGTGCGGCAATTAAATAATGAGACTGCGCCCCTCCTACTCCGTGGTCGCATGGTGGGAGGTTGTCATTGGAATGTAGTTGACCATGATTCTTCCTGAGCAAGCACACTTCGTTTCGTCATTCTAGGTGCTTTAGTTTGCTTTTGAGACTTGGTTGTAGCGGACGCTATTGTGTAGTCGTGCCGCGATCATGGTGGACATAAAACTCAAGCAGCGCATTAACCTGAAATTCCTAGTGAAATTAAAGAAATCACCCATGGAATGTTTTCAAATGTTAAAGGAGATGTTTGGTGACAATGCTTTGTCACGTGCACGAGTGTTTGAGTGGCACAAACGGTTTTCTGAAGGTCGCGAAGAGGTTGAAGACGATGAACGTCCCGGATGACCTGTGACTGTCATAAGTGAAGGAAATGTCCAGAAAGTCAACGAAATTGTGCGGAAAGACCGACGTTAATACTATAAAGAAGTCCTAATCATGCTAAGGGAAAGAGTAAGGAAGAAAAGACCAGATGCATGGAAGAATGGCTCATGGATTCTTCACCAAAGCTACGCACCAGCCCACAACGCCCTGTCTGTGAAGCAGTTTTTAGCTGACAAGTGCATTCCTGTCTTAGAACATCCTCTGTATTCGCCTGATCTTGCTCCATGGGACGTTTATCTCTTCCCAAAAGTGAAAAGTGTATTGAAGGGAACACATTTTCAGTCTGTGGAACACGTAAAAGTAAAAATGGCAGAGTTGTTGCGCAGGGTGACAAGGCTGACCTACAGCATGGCTTCGAACAGTGGAAAGCGTGTATGCAATGGTGTATAGATAGGGGAGGGGAGTATGTTGAAGGGGATAAAAGTGTATTGTAACTTTGTTTGCAATAAATCACATTTTTCACATCAGTCTTGTTATTTAATTGCCGCACCTCGTGTCAGTTTTAACCATATCTTCATGTGCCGTCCTGACAATGTCCAACAGCACATCAGCATGATTTTAACAAGCACTACGGGAACATTTTATTTACGTTGGTCGATGTGGAAACACCATCTAGCAGTTCTGCGTCAGCTGGTGGTTATTTACAGTAGCATCCAGTGGCCTGCATACCACTAACACCACTCAAGTAGATTTGGTGATTGATGATCTGACTACAGAATCAACATTTCCCAGTTCCTGTTCTGCAATTGAAATTGTAATGATTAGCAATTCTATGAATATCAATACAAGAAAGAGTCTGGATGATGAGCATATTCCAGATGCTAAGAATTTAGAGCCTAATATTTTTCAGATTTTACACTTAGTTCATCCCAGAGTTTAATGTTAATTGTGTGTTTGTACATTAGTTTTTATGTCAATTGTGTGTTTTTACATTTGTTTAGTTATTAGTTGTATTACATTAAGGCTGAAGATAGCCAGCCAAGGCCGAAACTATTCCCCAGTTTAGTAATGTAATTCAATAACATTGCATAGTATAGTACTGAGAAAGGTGGACCATACGACATTAATTTAATAATTATTATTGTGATCACAATACGGATCAAAACCATGAAATTTATATCCTATGATCTTTCATTCCAGCAACACTCTCCAATATCATTTCATTTCATCTATCATTCATTAATCATTGCCCCAGAGGAGTGGACAGGTTTTGGCAGCCGGCACAATTCCTATCCTCGCCACTAGATGGGGGCTTCATTCCTTCCATTCCTGACCCGGTCGAATGACTGGGAACAGGCTGTAGATTTTCATTTTAATACTGTATTGAAAAGGTGGACCCTCGTCAATTTATTTCTTATAATTGGACTTCAGTACGGAGCAAAAATGAAATTTATAGCTTATAATAAAATTCATACTATGTAATATTTTTTTTTTGCTAGGAGCTTTACGTCGCGCCGACACAGATAGGTCTTATGGCGATGATGGGATAGGAAAGGCCTAGGAGTTGGAAGGAAGCGGCCGTGGCCTTAATTAAGGTACAGCCCCAGCATTTACCTGGTGCGAAAATGGGAAACCACGGAAAACCATCTTCAGGGCTGCCGATAGTGGGATTCGAACCTACTATCTCCCGGATGCAAGCTCACAGCCGCGCGCCTCTACGCGCACGGCCAACTCGCCCGGTACTATGTAATATTAATATTGGATGTACTCCAATACAGAGCTCCCTAGGATATTATAAAAAAAAATTTGAACACGGCATGTTAGTGCAAAAAGGAGTCATTCCACAAATAAGTTATTATGCCTAACAAAGTCCTTATATCGGATAGTGTTGGAGATGACCAGTCTTTGATTCTATATCTTCTAGTTGGAGGTGCTGTATATTGTACAACAATTGTATAAACACCTGCAAATTACCACGTGTGTGGAGGAAATCCAGAGTAATCGCAATTCTCAAACCAGGAAAAGACCCAAATGATCCAAAAAATTACAGACCTATCTCACTGTTGTGTCATCTGTACAAGATCTTAGAACGGATGATCCTGGAAAGACTTACTGTAATCATTGAACCACTTCTTATTCCAGAGCAAGCAGGATTCCGTAAAGGAAAAAGTTGTACTTCACAGGTCCTCCATCTGACACAGTATATCGAAGATGGATATGAAAATCATAAAATCACAGGGGTGGCTTTTATCGACTTATCTGTTGCATATGATACAGTTAATCATCGTATACTGTTGCGCAAATTATACAACATGACAAAAGATTACAAGATGACTCAAGTAATTTGCAATCTTCTCCAAAATCGTAGGTTCTTCGTTGAATTTCAGGATCAGAAAAGTCGATGGAGGAAACAAAAGAATGGTCTGCCACAAGGCAGTGTTCTCGCCCCTATGCTCTTTAATATCTATACGAATGACCAACCTCTTCCAGTTGGCACCAGAAGTTTCATATATGCGGATGATCGAGCTATTGCTACTCAAGCAAACTGCTTTGAGGTTGTAGAAGAAAAGTTATCAGAGGCTCTTTCTGAACTATCCTACTACTACAGAGGAAATCAATTGAAGCCTAACCCAGCTAAAACTCAGGCATGTGCCTTCCATTTAAAGAACAGACAGGCGTCAAGGAAATTGCAGGTAGTATGGGAAGATACTCAACTAGATCACTGCCCAACACCTAAATATCTAGGTGTAACATTGGATCGTGCTCTCACCTACAAACAACACTGCATGAACATCAAGCAGAAAGTGTCGGCTAGAAACAACATCCTTCGCAAGTTGTCTGGAACCAATTGGGGTACACATCCAAAGACGTTGAGAACTACAGCCCTGGCTCTGTGTTACTCCGCTGCAGAGTACGCTTGCCCTGTTTGGTACAGATCAAGTCATGCTAAACAAGTTGACATTTCTCTAAATGAAACATGTCGACTCATTACTGGCTTAAAGTATAGATAAGAAATGTGTTTTTCCACCATTCAATACACAATTTATTTTAATATATTAAGCTAGTACCGGTTTCGGCCCTTTAACGGCCATCATCAGCTAGTACATGTTTTGTTTAGCCATTAGACAATACACAAGTTGTTATATTAGGCATCCGGATGTCTAATGGGGGATGGAAATGTATATAATAGCATATAATTAAAATATCAGTGGTTAGGGTAAAAAGTTACAAATAGAGTATGAGTATGTAAAACATATTAAAAAAACACACAGGCCACAATATACAACATTTAAAAAAGTTTCAACACATTAAAATGGTGCGTATGGGTAGACACTTGTTAAAATCTTCAGTTCATGCTATATAGATTCCATTCTTCTGTCCTCTGTACAGTTACTTCTAAGTTATGTTGATTATATTGCGTAAGGTAATCTTCAAGGACATTTTGAAACTAGTGTATGTCTTATTGATGTGGGCCTTTGTCGTGATGAAATTTTGTTGTGTTATATATCCCAACTTGTGATATACTATGGCAGGTTTCAATATAGCAAACAGCTCGAGACCTGCCCCACCAGATATAAGAAGAGAAGTTTGCATCCATGAATGAGAGAACTAAAGCACTTGCCTCATGTGCACACCCATTAAATGGATATGAACCTGCCCACCGAAGATTGGGTCTAGGAGGAGTTTCCTGAATACAACCGAAGATTTAAACGAATCTGCCCAATCCACACGGTTGAGATTATGGAGAACTAGAAATCCTCAACTTGCTGATTGGATGCTACCAATTGAACATCTCCCCCCAGGACACGAGGAACATTGGTCTACGTGGAAATCGCTGAACAGGCTTCGCACTGGGGTTGGTAGATCAAGAACCAATATGGTAAAGTGGGGCTTTCCTGGCACATCCAGGCAATGCGAATGTGGTGAAGACCAAACCACAGCCCATTTCATGAACTGTAGTAAGTGTCCTTTAAGTTGCACAATAGAGGACTTGATGGCTGCAACACCTAATGCCCGTGATTTGGCAAAATTTTGGGCAGACACTATTTGATATGTATGTCATTAAGTACCATTATGCAATGTAAAATGTATGCTTCTGATACGAATAAATAAATAAATTCCCTGAATGAGTCTTTCCTGGTAAATTATGTTGGAATCAAAAATAAGTGAAAAGTGCTGTGTAGGCTCTGTTGCCATGTTAAAATATGAACGTAAATTATATATCAGAATGGTACTTGAAGGTCCTCACATCCTTGCCTTCATCAGCTGTTTCGTTCTACATGGCACTTGAGTCGGCCTTGCACTGAGCATACTCACTACTTAAATTTCTGTCTTTAGACTCTTCAAATGAAAAAACACTTTCATCCATGTCTGTGGAGTCCAAAATTGAAGCAATCTATTCATGTTGAAAAATAGCTACAGTAGAACCTCAATAATTCAAAATTGGTTAATGCAAAATCTTGCCTAATTTGAAGATGATCTCGTTCCCAGAAACATGAGGTACGGTTTGGCACATTATTTAAATTGTTTAATTCGAAATTCGAAGAACAATTTCGGTCGCATTACCGAAATTCATACTTTTAATTCAAAACCGCCGTTACATTAAAAAAAAATAGTATTTTACAGAGTAATTTACATTCAAAATTTCTCCGCATCATGAAAGAACGCGTCTTCCGGAACGTGTAGGGGTAACTATCCGCACTTTCACTAACTTCGGTGTGTCTACAGTGTGCTCCATATGTGCTAAGTCCAAGTAAAATCTTAATTCTTTTGTATTCAGCGTCTTAAGGAACACCACAATATCACGTAGCAGGCAGTGTGCAGAGAAACATAATCCGCGAACACTGGCAAAGCAGACAGTTGGTGAAAAAGTGTGGCTCATATAATCAATTCGTATGCACCGAACAATATTGTCAGTGCCGACGAAACTGCATACTGCATTTTAAATTTATTAATGCCGAGCCCAAACGGACTTACGGTTTTGAAGGAGAGAAGTGTCAACTGTACTGTGTTGCAAAGCACAGGGAAGAGAGAGACTTCCCTCGTCACATGAAAGTTCCATAAGCCACGATGTTTTAAGGGCGTCAGGCACTTTCTGTGCAAGTACAAGGCATCTAAAAATGCAAACGGTACAGTAATCCATTTGCACAGGAGGGGCCAGCATAATTTGTCCTCGTCTTTTTCTTTCTGTCATTGCATGAGGTTATGTTTTATCCTCAATATCCTACACGTGTCCCCTGGGTGGTACTAAGCGAGCACTGGCGGCCAAACTATCAACAGCTGTTGTTCTCCTGGCCATAATGCACATGGATAATACTTCAGAAGTAAATATTGGTCCTTATGAGGACCACCAGACATTGAAACTAGGACAGAACATACGTATTTCTCAGATTAACATAGAAGGCATCAGTACGTCTAAATGCCGAATATCTCAAGGCTCTTACGAAAATATAAAGTAGACGTTCTTCTTGTACAAGAATCTCACATAGAGAATGAAGATCAAGCCAGAAGGAGAGCAGGAATTCCTGGATATGATGTGATAGGGATAATGGTAATATAACGTGTTCGTAGTAATATTGCAGATACCTGTCTATTAACAGCAACAGATGATGACATCCATACAATTACAATCAAAGTTGGTGAATTAATAATTGTAAGCCTCCTCCAAACCTTTGGCCATCACATGTCTGGAAGTTTATCAACATCCAGAATAACCTGCTGAGCAAGTTAGCTGGAACTTCATGGGGAGCTGACGCCAATACTTTGCCAACTACCGCCTTGGCCATGGTGTATATTGTGCCAGAATATGGTTAAATAGCTCTCACTGCAATCTAATTGATATCTAACTTCGCCAGGCTATGCATATTGTATCCGACACACTGTACTCAACTCCAGTGCAATGGTTACCTGTCCTTTGCAATATCTCTCCCCCTCATATAAGGAGACAACAAGCACTTAATAGCTTACGGTGCAGAATAGTGAAGAATGAGGCCCTTCCTATACATCAGGATATAAAGCAGCACACTAAAACCAGGCTGAAATCAAGAAAACCAGCATGGAAGATAGCTTTGGACCTGTCATGTCTTCGGTTCAATCCCAGGAATGCCTGGAGAGAAGAGTGGAGGATGTCATCACCCAGTGGCTTATGTGATATCTCCGACCCCAGCATGAAACTGGCTGGCTTTAATCTGCCCCGTGCTGTTTGGTCAACCCTGAACAGGATCCGATGTTGTGTCGGTAGGACTGGCGCAGCCTTACATCTGTGAGGATGGGTAGATTCTCCCTGCTGTGACTGTGGTGCTCAAGTGCAGTCTGTCAAGCACATAGTTCAAGAGTGCCCCCTACGTGCATTTCCTGGCTCTGTGGAGGAATTTTTTGAAGTAACACCAGAAGTGATTACATGGATAAAAAATTTGGACGTTAAAATATAAAAGTGAAGTCCTGATGCTTTCACCAACTTGTATATTTATATATTTTGTATTATGTTTGTATATTTTGATTGTCATGTACACATCATACGCTAATAATAATAATAATAATAATAATAATAATAATAATAATAATAATAATAATAATAATGTTTACTGTGGTGATTTCAATAGCCATCATACTGACTGGAATTACAACTCAAATGATATAAATGGAGAACACTTGTCAAACTGGGCAGATTATTATTATTATTATCGTATGGCATTTACAAGCATAATCTGTAAAAATATACAATTAACATACACATTAAAATATAGAGGTAATTAAACTAGAATGTCCAGCTTCGACAACCAGTCCACTGCACTTGGTGTCAATTCATGGAGAGTCCGTAAACCGTCCTTAAATGCTGACAGTGGACAGCTCTCAACAACACAGCACCACACTCACACGCAGCACTTTCACAATATCCCCACTTTTTCATCATATATCGGCACCTGCCGTGGCCTGTTCTGAAACGGTTGAGTTTTGACCACTCATGTCGAGGAAGATCGAAACCTGGCACTTTCTTCGTTGGGTCTTTAATCAGAAAGGCGTTAGTGGGTGGACATTGTTCCCATCGCTGTCTCCATTCTGCTGTTACACTGAATTTTTCATAGGAGTGTAGATCAGTCCAGAGTGGATTCCTGGATTTTAACCTCATCACAGGTGGATCTCGTAAGGCATTGAACAAAAGTGAGTTCCTGTGTGCAAAGGTCTTCTTGAGCAACTGTACTTTTGCTGCTTTTCTCCTCAGATCTGGAGGAGCAATGTTTGCTAAAACAGGCAGCCACTGAGTAGGAGTCGACCTCACTGTACTAGTAACAACTCTCATGGTTTCATTGAGCTGTACATCAATCTTGCTCGAATGTACGCTGTTTTCCCACACAGGAGCGCAGTACTCACCAGCCGAGTATACTAGAGAAAGTGAAGCAGTGCGAAGAGTGTTTGCATCTGCACCCCAGTTGCTGCCCGCTAGTTTATGCAGTAGATTTACTCTTGTACTCAGCTTCTTTGACAGATTCGAGCAATGCTGTTTGAACGACAAGGACCGATCCAGTGTGACACCCAGATATTTTGGGAAGAAGTTGTGGGAGACTTCTGTTCCGTTAAAAAGCACATGTAGCTTCCGATTAGCTTCCATGTTATGCAAGTGGAATGCTGTTACTTCCGTTTTACTAGGATTTGGTTGGAGTCTCCATTTGTGAAAATAGTCGCACATGGTAGCTAGGTCCTCTGTAAGTACATCCTCACAGTGTGCCAAATCCGTACTCTGAGTAATTAAAGCTAGATCATCTGCAAACTGTATCTTCTTTGAAGTTGTTCTTGGCAGGTCATGGATGTAAAGATTGAATAGAATGGGAGATAAAACTGACCCTTGGGGTAGATGAAAACAACCTTCACCTAATTTTTGATGCCAAAGATCCATCCACCTTCCGATCAGCTGCTTGGAACAAAAATTTCAATCCTGATCTTATTTTTGTCTCTAAGGATACTACAAATCAACCCCTTAACACCAACAGAAAGGTTCTTCAAGGTTTCCCCAAAAGACAGCACAGACCTGTTCTCCTTGAACTTTGTACCCAGGTCTCTGTCATCTCATCTTTTCCTAGACCAAGATGGAACTTCCAGAAAGCTGATTGGCAGAATTTTTCCATAGATCTTGACAAATGCTTGAGATGGATACCATCCATATCATCTAATTATAAGTGGTTTGTAGGCGCTGTAATATCAACAGCTAGAAAACATATCGAAAGTATATACCTGGTTGGAATAAAAGTCAGGATCTTTATAAAGAATTTCTCAGAAGTGGTGACAATGAAATTGGAGAGGAACTGCTCAGAACACTTCATGCAGTTCGTCGGGAGAAATGGTTGAAAACTACAAAAAATCTTGACTTCAATATTCCAGTACGAAAGCTTGGAGCTAGCCCACCTATTGAGAGGAGGGAAACCCTGGTATCGTCTAACCAAGTTGCTGATCGAATTGTCTCTTTATGAAGATCTCCTAGAGATAAAAGACATCAAGAATGATAAAACAGGAACTTAGAAAAGTCAAAGCTAATTGCCAAACTCATACAGAATATTCACAACCATTTACGCAAGACGACGTTAGTACAGCATTTGTTAAAAATGAAGCCATGTTTTCCAGTGTTGACTTAGTTAAATGTAGCAAAGGCTTTTCAGTCTGTCAAACACATAGCAAATATAATGTAAATTAAAACACTAAAAGCATATCATAAAACACACACTAACATACAAAGAATGACATGTTTCGTTCTACAAGAACATCCTCAGATTCTATCAAATCACTTAAAATAAGCTTATATATGTACAGTATTGTTTACGTAGCGTAAACTTGTCAAAGATAGAGAGAAAAGTGATAACATGAAACAGTAATGACAAAAAATAAATTATATACAATTATAATATAGTGAAAAACTTACGTATTTATCTAGACTGCCGATGTTAAGTCTGTTGTCACCAAACACTATTTCAGGACTGTGGTGGAAAGTTTGTGGTGAGCCAGGCTGTGCGTGGAGAGGGGAGGGCAGGACAGGGAGGGGCCTGGTAGAACGATGTGGATCTCTCCTATTGGATGATAAAATCGGGTAGACTATAGAGTGGAGAGGGGGGAGGGGGTGGGAGAGATGTAGGGCACAGTGGCTGGAGCGCTGTGGAACTTTCCATCAACATTGGAGGGGGGGGGAGAGATGTTATTGACCTATTTCATGTTAATTGTACCTGTATGTAATATGGATGAATGTCATTATTATAATTTTTTATTATTTATAATAGGTGAATGAAGTACGGAACGATATTATTATTATTATTATTATTATTATTATTATGAAAAAAGCAATTCACCTTCCGTCAACATTGGAGAGGGGAGAGAAGTTATTGACCTTTTCCATGCGAATGTACCTTTATGTAATATGGATGAATGCAAATTAATAATTTTTAGTTGAATAAAGTAAGGGACGTTATTATTATTATTATTATTATTATTATTATTATTATTATTATTATTATTATTATTATTATTATTTACGATAGAAGCGATTTAATGAGTAGGTGTTGCCAGATATTATGCGAGTAGAGCAAATAGGGGGGAATTATTTAAATGTGTATTATTATTATTACTATTATTATTATTATTTACGATAGAAGCAATTTACATAATATCTAACAACACCTACTCCTTAAATTGCTTCTATCGTAAATAATAATAATAATAGTAATAATAATAATACACATTTAAATAATTCCCCCCTATTTGCTCTACTCGCATAATATCTGGCAACACCTACTCATTAAATCGCTTCTATCGTAAATAATAATAATAATAATAATAATAATAATAATAATAATAATAATAATAATAATAATAATAATAATAATGTCCCTTACTTTATTCAACTAAAAATTATTAATTTGCATTCATCCATATTACATAAAGGTACATTCGCATGGAAAAGGTCAATAACTTCTCTCCCCTCTCCAATGTTGACGGAAGGTGAATTGCTTTTTTCATAATAATAATAATAATAATAATAATAATAATAATAATAATAATAATAATAATAATAATAATATCGTTCCGTACTTCATTCACCTATTATAAATAATAAAAAATTATAATAATGACATTCATCCATATTACATACAGGTACAATTAACATGAAATAGGTCAATAACATCTCTCCCCCCCCCTCCAATGTTGATGGAAAGTTCCACAGCGCTCCAGCCACTGCGCCCTACATCTCTCCCACCCCCCCCCCCCTCTCCACTCTATAGTCTACCCGATTTTATCATCCAATAGGAGAGATCCACATCGTTCTACCAGGCCCCTCCCTGTCCTGCCCTCCCCTCTCCACGCACAGCCTGGCTCACCACAAACTTTCCACCACAGTCCTGAAATAGTGTTGTTTTTTTTTTGCTAGGGGCTTTACGTCGCACCGACACAGATAGGTCTTATGGCGACGATGGGATAGGAAAGGCCTAGGAGTTGGAAGGAAGCGGCCGTGGCCTTAATTGAGGTACAGCCCCAGCATTTGCCTGGTGTGAAAATGGGAAACCACGGAAAACCATTTTCAGGGCTGCCGATAGTGGGATTCGAACCTACTATCTCCCGGATGCAAGCTCACAGCCGCGCGCCTCTACACGCACGGCCAACTCGCCCGGTGAAAATAGTGTTTGGTGACAACAGACTTAACATCGGCAGTCTAGATAAATACGTAAGTTTTTCACTATATTATAATTGTATATAATTTATTTTTTGTCATTACTGTTTCATGTTATCACTTTTCTCTCTATCTTTGACAAGTTTACGCTACGTAAACAATACTGTACATATATAAGCTTATTTTAAGTGATTTGATAGAATCTGAGGATGTTCTTGTAGAACGAAACATGTCATTCTTTGTATGTTAGTGTGTGTTTTATGATATGCTTTTAGTGTTTTAATTTACATTATATTTGCTATGTGTTTGACAGACTGAAAAGCCTTTGCTACGTTAGTACAGCACTTATAAGCATAAAAGCTGGGAAAGCCTGTGGGTTTGATGGTATACATAATGAATTCCTACTGAATACTGGTCCATATACCGAACTATGGTTAGCAAGGTTCTTTAGTGATATCCTGAAGACTGGTCGCATTTCTACAGAGCTAAAGGAAACAAAAATAATAGCAATTCCTAAACCAGGAAAGGAAACAAATAAGGCAGAAAACTATCGCCCTATAGCTCTCCTCCGTGCTTGCTATAAACTACTGGAAAGAATGATTCTAAATCAAATCAACAGCAAAATTATGGACCATATTCCACATGAACAAGCTGGTTTCCGAACAGGGAGGAGCTGTACAGATCAAGTCCTTAGTCTTACAACTTATATCGAGGCAGGCTTTCAAGATGGTATGAAGACGTCTGTAGTATTTATTGATTTGACAGCAACCTATGACACAGTATGGAGAGAGGGCCTCCTTTTAAAATTTTTAACAGTGATCCCCTGCAGAACTCTAGCCCAATTAATAAATAACATGCTATATGATAGATATTTCCATGTTATCCTGGGCAAGGAAATCAGTAAGCAAAGAACTTCCACAGGGCTCTGTACTCGCAACAATCCTTGTCAATCTATATATTGCAGACATCCCTCATACTGTAAGCAGGAAATTTGCTTATGTAGATGATCTAGCCATTGGCATCAGTAGAAAATGCATAGAGGAAACTGAAAGGATATTGACAGATGATCTTTCAGTCCTATGGCAGTATTACCACAAGTGGCGACTCACACCAAGCCCAAGTAAAACAGAATCTTCACGTTTACATCTTCATAACAAACAGGCAAACCGACAACTGAAAATCTATTTTAATGAAAATCTAATTAAATATAATCCTACTCCAACTCCTACTCTGGGTGTCACACTGAATAATATAACAGCCAAAGTTCATTCCAGGAACAACATCCTTCAAAAGCTGTGTGGTACTACATGGGGATCAACAGCTGCAACACTTCGTTGCTCTGCACTGGGACTAGTCTATAGTACAGCAGAATATTGTGCTCCAGTTTGGCTAAACAGCAAACTCGACATCGAGCTCAATACTACGATGCGTACAATCACAGACTGTCTAAAAACTACATCAACATTTTGGCTTCCAACTTGGTCACATTCATCCACCTGCACTGAGAAGACAGGATGCTTTGTTACGTGAATATAAGAAAATATTGGATCACCCGGACCTTCAAATTCATGACTTCATTCCAAGGCAAGTTAAAATCCAGAGATCCAGCAATGAAATCTGCTGTTGATCTTTTCAATACAGACTTCAATATAAATGATCAAAGGGAAGAAAAATGGACCCAACATGCACCACCAGACATTATAACTATTTTAAATACCCAAATTAAACCAGCTGGTTTTGATCTGCCGCGATGTACGTGAAAAACTGCCAACAGGATTCGTACAAACCATGGAGTATGTAATGACTTCTTCTATAAATGGAACAAAATTTCTGATTCATCTTGTGTTTGTGGAGCGACTCCCCAGACCATTCAACACATTGTGAAACAGTGTAGTATTATGTCATACTCGGGAGACCTAAAGGACTTTCTATCGTTGACTCCAGATGCTGTTAACTGGATAGACAAATTGACTCTCACTATGTAAGTGCATACATTGTCATTGTATACTTTGTTTCATGTCTAATAGTAATAACGCCCTAGTTATTTTAGTATATCATTTATATATTGTTCTATATTCCAATGTGTTGCCATACGATAAATAAATAAATAAATAAATAAATAAATAAATAAATAAATAAATAAATAAATAAATAAATAAATAAATAAATAAATAAATAAATAAATAAATAATGTAAATGCATCTTGTTGGATACATTTCAGAAATTGTGTTTACCATGGTATTTGAAAGGTTTAAACTGAGAATCAAGGCGATTGTGTTGTGTGGTCCTTCGCAGCCTGCCGCATCACCGACGTTTCCAGAGACTACGAGGTGACTGCACTGCGCCTGACACAGCCAGCGCTATATAAGGAGCAACGTTCCTCGCCTCTCCAGGACGACCAGACCACACCGCAAGTCAGACACGGAGGCATCCTCTTTAAAATGTGTTTGAACAGGGACTGATTTCTGGCCGTGAGGTCTCACCTCTGGACATTGCCTCACTTTCCCTGATCCCCGTAGCCACGTCGAGCCCCGAGTCAAGCATTCAGCTACTCCCTCAAGTCCTCACCAGTGCTCCGACGTCAATCTAAGCATTCTGCTAATTAAGAATGTTAATGCAAGTTCCTTGCAAGTCTAAGTCTAATACTAGCTCCCTGTTAATACGAAATCTCGCTACGAGTTACATTCGTTATTACTCAGCAGATAGTTTTCGACTATCCAAGGACATTCTCATTGGAACAGACTATCTCATCAAGATAGGATTGAGTGTGCATATAGAACTCTCACGTTATATAAATGTATATACGCCACAGACCTTCGGTCTACCTTTCAATATCAGCATTAACTGCGTGCCATTAAACAAGCTTCAAGAAAAGTTTAGTTATGTTTCTTGTAAATACTATATAAAACTATTGAAGCAATAAACTTTATGTTGTGTTACTGTATACCAAGTTCCTTGTATACAACTCCACAAAATTGGCAACGAGGAAAACTTATTAGTGTGTGTCGCCAACAAAATTGGCGACGAGGAAAAGTACTACTGCCCCACCAATTTAACAAAAATTGGCGACGAGGAAAATTTCATAGCAGGTCACGCCGATTTAACAAAATTAGCGACGAAGAAAACCGTGTTGTCTCACGCCAATTCAACAAAATTTGGCAACGAGGAACACTTTATTAGCGGGTATCGCCAGCACCACTGGCAACGAGGTCCTACGTCACGCGCAGCTATCGCCAATACAACAATATTAACAGCAAGCAAACATTCCCAATGGTTTCACCATATCACAAGTTAGCTACGTTAGCAGTCTGCCAACATTTCGCATTTGTACAGTGCAATTCTGCCCACTGTACGCCCCGTTCGAACTACGGACAGCAAGTCAACATTCACGGCTCGCACACAAGCACCGGTTCTCCACAGCATTCTTGCTGCGCCCGCTCTCTTTCTCACTCACAGGTGATCGATTGAAGGTCAAGCTTCCAGCTGGTCTCCTTACACGCTGTTTTGCAAGTTGTGTTCCCTGTCTCATCTGTCACCATGGCCAGTACAGAGCAACTAGCGGCTATATTGCAGGCTTTGCAACAGCAACAGCAGACAGCATTGCTTACAGCAATACAAGCCCTCTCTGCATCTACACAGCCCACCACCGTTTCTCAATTTTCTACGTTCGAGCCGGAGAAGAATGGTCAGTGCATTTAGCCAGACTTCATCTGCCACTCCATCATGGACGAGAAGCACTCTCAGTTCTGTTGGGAATACTACCTGCGAAGAGCAGATATCACAGCTCCTAGCTCGCATCAGTGAACATTATACTAAAGATCCTCGCATCGTAGCAGTTCGCTACAAGTTTTTTCAATGCAGGATGAAGCCGCACCAGACTCGCACTGAATGGATTGCAGAATTACGAGGTCTCACCAAAAGTTGTAAGTTTATCTGTTTCAAGGATGGTTGTAGCACGCCCTACACAGATTCACTTATTCGGGACATGATTATTCTCCATACTCCCCATGACAAGGTTCGTTTCGACGTTGTTCTTTGGAAGACGTACAGCGTATTGCCACAGTCTATGAGATGACTACCAAGACTGCACCTGAAATAGCTACTAAACATGAAGTCTCTCGCGTATCTCATACGGCCAGGATGCATTCTGCTCCTTCGATCCACAACGTCCACTCGCTCTCTTCCAAGCGTGCCCGACAGGTTCATTCTCGCTCTTCTACGAAGACATGCATTTCTCAGAAAACTCCTCAGCCCCTGCCTTCCTGCAGAGGGTATTTTAAGCATCACGAACGCCGTGACTGCCGCTTCTTCAAAGCCACCTGTGATCGATGTCATAAAGTAGGACACGTTAAGACTGTGTGTAAAAGTACGACCCGCCCTGCCAGTACTCTTCCGGCAAAGAAAACTAGTACGAAGGCACAACAAGACATGGTGATTCATCAGATTAATCTCATTCTTCCTACTAGAAATTCCAGCAAGATCATCATTCCGATCTCTTTCCCCGATCACTCTACTAATTTTCAATTAGATACTGGATCACCTGTCTCCATCATCAACCTTGTTACACATCACAACTTGGGATCGCCGTCTTTCTCTCCTGCTGATGTCCAACTTGTTACGTTTAACAAGAAGAAAATTGATATTAAGGGACAAATCACTATTCCAGCCAGATATAAAGATATTCATAAAGTCGTTACCTTGCTCGTAGTCAATAACTACACGGCATCTAATATTCTCGGCATGGATCTTTTTAATTTATTTGGTTTTCTAATTCATGATGTCAATGTAGTCTCAGCTTTACAGCCTACCTCTGATGTCACCGATCTCCTAGAACAATTTCCAGAAGTCTTCGACTCTACCTTAGGCACAGCCAAAGACTACACAGCTCATATCCAGCTGAAATCAGGAGCCAAGTCTCACTTTTTCAAAGCACGTCCAGTCCCACTTGCACTTCAGGACCAAGATACTCAAGAGTTACAGAGATGGATAGCCGACGGTATAGTAGTTCCCGTCAATTCCAGTAAATGGGCTACTCCACTCGTCGTTCAGTAACCTATTGGCAATATTCGCATTTGTGGTGATTTTCGATCTACCATCAACACTCAGGTTGAAACCGACGTTTTTCCAATTCCCCATCCTGAGTACTTATTTCGCCGTTTAGCCGATGGACAGTTCTTCTCTAAAGTTGATCTCAAAGAAGCCTATCTACAGCTACTTTTAGACGAAGAATCCAAGCAGTGTCTCACGCTGAATACCCCTCTTGGACTTCTCCAGCTCCAGCGCCTACCTTTCGGTGTCTCTTCCTCCGCTGCGACTTTCCAGCGCTATTTAGCACAGCTTACCGCCTCCATTTCCGGTTGTGCTAACTATCTTGATGACATTCTTGTGACTGGCAAAGATCATCAAGAGCACCTGCATACTCTGCGCCTACTCCTCACCAAGTTGAAGGAAAATGGCCTCCGAGCGAATCTCGCTAAATGCACGTTCTTTCAACCTCAAGTTCACTACCTAGGTCATATCCTGGATAAGACTGGCATTCGACCTAGCGAACGGAACGTCTCTGCCATTGTCAACATGCCCGCACCGCAGAACATTAGGCAGTTCCAATCATTCATCAGCAAAGCGAACTATTATAGCAAGTTCATTTCACGCTTCGCTTCAGTAGCAGTTCCTCTGAACGCCTTACGCAAGAAAGGTGCTAAATTTCATTGGTCTCAGCAATGTCAACATGCCTGGCAAGGCCCTTGTCCACGCTGTCAAGCTGATTCATTTTCAGCCTGGTAAACTCACAACACCAGGAGTAGAAATGGTGACAAGACAGGCGCTGCCGGAACAGACAGATCCATCTAGTATTAAATGAACAAATATTCTTAAGATCCCTCCCAAAGACCAAGCAACACATCAACGGGAACAATTTTCACACAAGACTGTATCAAGTGTCTAGGATGTCTCTTCCCAATTAAGCAGCAGCCTAAAACTATGAAACAGCTAAATATTGTACTCTTGTCAATTCCTTGACGTTACATGAGACCCAAAGTCAAGACGCTAACAGTTTCATTCACAACGTTTTTGACCAGTCTACCTACAACAATCGGCTTTTGAATCTCCACTTGTGCACGACAACACATTTAAATATTAGTTACGTCAAGAACATGAAAATGAAAATCGTGGGTCAAACAAGCTCCAGTTTTAATATCACCCCTTCTCAAGAAAAAAGAAGATCCGTTTCATTTTATTTTTAGTTTTGAACATTTTAAGTTAACCAGAACTGCCAAGTTAAAACACATTCAATTTAAATTTATATTTTCAATCTTGACCAACCTACAATCAGTTCAAATCTCCACTTATTGTTGACGACACATCCTGTCACCAGACACGATACGTCAAGTACTTAATATGATATAGGGGTCACATAAACCCCGATATGCAATCCTCTTCACCGAAAAGAAGATCCATTTTAGTTTTGGACATTTTCCATATTAGATAGATTAGGACCAAAAAACTTTACTGTATTGACTTATGTTTGTATATATTGTATATAATGTATATGTTGTATATAGTGTATATATTAGTATGTTTATATTAGTTAAAAAGGTCCCAAACCTTGACCTAAAGGTTGTTTACAGGCTGAAGATGCCCAAAATAATGGGTGAAACATGTACCTGACCAAATAAGTCTACATAAAATCATGTAGATAATAACCACATTAAACGTGGAAAGTATTGAATAGGTGGTTTTTTATTTAATTATCCTTGATATCTATGCCTAAACTCCTCACTCTCGCCACGGACGCGTCTGATTATGGACTCGGCGCCGTTCTCTCCCAGAAGGATCATCACGGACAAGAACGTCCTATAGCTATCGCTTCAAAGACAGTCAACGAGCATCAACGTCACTACTCTCAAATCGAGAAAGAAGCTTTAGCTATTATATTTGGTATTCGCCGTTTCAACGAGTATCTCTATGGCAACCATTTCCTCATTATTACTGATCACAAGCCTCTTGTTCACTTATTCCATCCTGATAATAAGATCCCTGAACATTCTCTACGGAAACTTCAAAGATGGTCCATATTTCTTTCTGACTACTCCTATCAGATTGCCTATCGTAGCACATCCCAGCATTGTAATGCTGATGCTCTCTCTTGCTTACCTGTAGGTCCTGATACTACTTTCGATTCTCAAGCATCTGCATGTCTTCAGTTAGACATAGAACTTGAAGACACAGTCTCCAGTTTTCCCATTGACGCTACTTGCATCGCCAAAGCGACTGATAAGGATAGTACACTAGCTACAGTGCGTACTTATATCCGCAACGGTTCGCCTCTTCACAACAGGCTTTCTACCAGCCTTGCACCTTATCATCGGCTACAGCATCGTCGCACGACTCGAGCCGGAGTAATCCTACTAGAAACAGGCAACCTCTTCCGAGTGGTTATCCCACTTAGTCTACGCAGACAAGTTCTCGACTTGTTACATGAAGGTCTATGGGGAATATCACGCACCAAGCAACTCGTTGCTCACTCATACAACACAAGAACTGCAAACAGGAAAACAAGCAGTTCTCAAGAGGCTGGGAGTAACACCAAACAATTACGCAGCAGAAAGGAAAATACACCAACGAGCCATTATGGAACGTTCGAGAACATTTTAAATCCAATATCACATCAAAAAGTGTTTCATCAACAAGTTTGTTCACGAACAATTTTACCCCATTGATAATATAAATTAATACCAATACATTTTATAAATGTTACTCCAGCAACGAGAACAAGTCTATCGACCATAATGAGAATTATCAAATGCAGAAAATATTCAATACTGTTATGAAGTTTTAATGACAATTATACAAGTTAAGCAATGGGAACCAACGCAACTAGCCAGATTTCAAAGTTTTTTATTTTATTCTTATTTTTAAACAATTTTAAAAGATGTTCACCGGATGAGTTTCGGCGATAAAATGTTTGGACTGAAGAAGATTTTAGACAAAAAGTGTTAATATAAGACATAATTTTATTGTCGTGTGACTTTTAAAATGTTATAAGATTGTCAATTAGTTTTATAGGAGTAATCTTGAACCAAAAGAATTGTTTTATGATCTTACACAATCTTAGATTAATGATAGTTTGGCTGATGATGCTCAAAGGAGCAAAACATGTACCATGTAAACATCATAATAAATATGTAAGTTTGTAATATATTTTTATTGTATTGAAAAGGTGGCAATTGGCAAAACTAAAGGAATTGTACCCCAAGCAACTCGCCCGTCAACACTGCTATTGGTCCGGTATTGACGCTGACATAGAGTGACTCATCCGCCACTGTGACCTCGCTCCATGGCCTCCTGCTACTTCTCCATGGGAACGAGTACACATAGACTTCGCTGGACCTTTTCTCAACTATGTGGCTCATAGTGATAGATTCTCTATTCAACTTTCCTTACGTCATAGAAATGCATTCTACTACTACAGAAGTTACCATTTGCGCACTTCAGAAGATTTTCACTACTGAAGGTTTACCTCAAGTGCTCATTTCTGACAATGGACCCCAATTTACTGCCACTAACTTCCAGAACTTCTGTACTCATAATGGCATTCGGCATATTCTAGCACCGCCTTTTCACCCACAGTCTAATGGTGAAGCGGAACGTTTTGTATAACCATTCAAGAAAGCTGTATCTTCAGGTTTAAGTAAAGATCAAGCATTATTACAACTCCTACGACGATATAGGACTATGCCTGGTTCTGACAACCTCACTCCAGCTCACAAGCTTCATGGACGCCCTCATCGGACTTTGCTTTCTTTGTTGCAGCCTCTTCCTGCCCAGCCGCAGCGCTCGCAACCAAAGTTCAACGTTAACAACAAAGTCTATGTCCGGACTTTCAAGTCCAATCCTCCCTCGATACCTGGTATCATCTGCCGTACCTTGGGCCATCGTCTCTACGACATCCAGACCGCAGAGAAATGCATCTGCCACCACCAGGACCAGATTCGCCTCCGCTATCGTCCTTCTCCTTCTGTTGATTCCCTTGTCACACCTAACAAATCTATTACAGAACGAGCTCTGGACCATTTAATCAACATGGGTTCTTTTCAGGACAATTCTATGCTCCTTCGCCTAGCCCAGGCTCTGGACAACACAACAGACACGGCCGACTCTCCAGCCCAGCATCGCTGCCGCCGCCAGCACCGTTGCTGCTTCGCGCCGTACTGGCGTAATTAGGAGGGGAGGGTGTTGTGTGGTCCTCCGCACCTACAAGCTTCGCAGCCCGCCGCATCACCGATGTTTCCATAGACTACGAGGTGACTGCACTGCGCCTGACGTGCTCGTCTGTGACGTCAGCCAGCGCTATATAAGGAGCAACGTTCCTTGCCTCTCCAGGACTACCCCAATGTCCGACGACCAGACCACACCGCAAGTCAGACACGGAGGCATCCTCTTTAAAATGTGTTTGAACAGGGACTGATTTCTGGCCGTGAGGTCTCACCTCTGGACATTGCTTCACTTTCCCTGATCCCCGTAGCCACGTCGAGCCCCGAGTCAAGCATTCAGCTACTCCCTCAAGTCCTCACCAGTGCTCCGACGTCAATCTTAGCATTCTGCTAATTAAGAATGTTAATGCAAGTTCCTTGCAAGTCTAAGTCTAATACTAGCTCCCTGTTAATACGAAATCTAGCTACGAGTTACATTCGTTATTACTCAGCAGATAGTTTTCGACTATCCAAGGACATTCTCATTGGAACAGACTATCTCATCAAGATAGGATTGAATGTGTATATAGGACTCTCACTTTGTATAAATGTATATACGCCACAGACCTTCAGTCTACCCCTTTTAATATCAGCATTAACTGCGTGCCATCAATCAAGCTTCAAAAAAAGTTTAGTTATGTTTCTTGTAAATACTGTGTAAAACTACTGAAGCAAACTTTATGTTGTATTACTGTATACCAAGTTCTTGTATACAACAGACTGCATGTGTTAATGGGTCTTAGAATACTTTGTGATGTGACAAGAGTTGGTATTTAGAATTAAGAGACAAGGCAGTCATGGACAAGTGCCATGGCGGGAAATCCTACAAGGATAGTCACTGTTCCATGTTGTAATGCAGACGGAAGTGATAGACTCCCCCCTCCCATCATAGGAAAGTTCGATAAGCCAGGATGTACTGTACTGTTCTTGTAAGTACAAGGCATCAAATTCATACAGTACAGTTATCCAATGAATAAAGCACTTGCACTCTTCTTTGAATTTTTTTTTTTATTTCATTGCGTGAGGTTATGTTTGCCGGTGAGTTATCCAAGTGTATTTTATGAATACTGTAAATGCACCTTGTTGGATGCATACATTTTGGAAATAGATTCTTTTTTCAAAACATTTGAAAGGTTCAAACTCTGAATCAAGGTTAACTGCATGCAGTAAGGGTCTTTGTGACGCCGCAAGGGTTGGCATTTCTGAATTACGTTTCGGTGGTTAATTAGAAATCGCGTAATTCAAGTCCGATTTTTGTGCCCCAACGACTTTAAATTAATGAGGATTTACTGAATATAAATCGCAGGAAGCTGGTCTCGGGACTTGCGACGCACGCTCAACTGAACACGATAGCCACTCACAGCTAGTGAAAAGCTAGCAGGCTGATAATGCAACTCTATTTGAGGATTCCCCTTCAGGCAGACAGACCTATACTGCCATCTGTTGTGCTTTTCGATTACTACAAGCGCCGGTGACGCTGGATCTCTGACCATTTAATAGGTTAAATTCCGTTCCCAGGCGACCTGTTGTGGGATTTAATATATTAAATTCCGCCCTCTGAGGGTTAAAACTGATATCTGTAAATTAACTTCTTCACATGGGCAAAGACATAGATACATGTACATCAAGATTAGTATAAAACAGGTTTCTGCGTTTGGAAGGCTTCATCTACATTCGGTTATGATTATTATTATTATTATTATTATTATCATCATCTTATGGTATTTACAAGCATAATGTGCAAAAATATACATCGAACATATAGAAATAATTAAACTAGAATGTCCAGTCAATTCATGCAGAGCCCGTATGCTGACAGTGGACAGCTCTCAACACACTCACGTGCAGCACTTTCACAATGTCCCCACTTTCACATCAGATATCGGCACCTGCCGTGGCCTGTTCTGAAGCTTGTTACCGGATGCTAGTTTTGCTAAAAGCCTGTGTAGTAACATGTGAGGAGTGTCAGAGTTTCATGGCGCTTTGTATGACTAGTCCTTGAGGTGAGTAGGAGATGATGCAACTGTTGTTGAAGGCACGAGTGAATTCACTTGGTACGATCTCATGAATTGCTAACGTGCAGCAATTTGTTAAGTCCCTAGCAAAAATGCATACGGTTTTTAGTTAAAAGAAGACAAAATTTTAAATAAAATGTCTGGCCTTATTAACGGTATGATCTGCAATGAGAAAAGTGTTCCACAAAGCTATCCTTGAGACTATCTCCTCCTTGAAATACCTGATCTCGAATGAAGTAAGTTTTAACCCACCAACTGAACCAAGAACTTGTTTTCTCGAGGAGGCTTATACGACCACTCTACCTCGCTGTTGTCTTGGAATGATTATTGCTGGAATAATAGAGAAACACGTGAACTGAAACCAGTGATGAATATATGCCTGTGCAAGTGTGGAGTAATGCGTCATGAGTTACCTTTCAACAGAAAAATATTCTATTTTGAAGAAGGCACATATGATACTGTTTCAACTGATGAAACTAACACTGAAATGGAGATTGAAGGTTTGTATTACATTGCATGTTGGATGGCTCGAAATATCGGTCTCGGAGCTGCATGCGCTAAGTTATATATATCTTCTTTCCCCCTCCCAACCGTAATAGTGTTACTATGTTTTCTTTTTTTTGGGAGTTTATAGATTTTAGTTGAGAACAATCAGCTAGTTGTCCCACTTGTAGTAGCACTTGCAAAGAAAGCCACCTTTTAAACACTTAAAGCTTATCCAAACATACAGAACATGTTTGAAATGAAACAGGCCCAGATGCTCCCGTAGTATGTGCAATCAACAGAGAAAGTGCCTTCATACAATTCAAGTGTTTTATAGGACTATGTATCCAATTCAAACATTCTACTGTTTTCACGTCACATTATGACCATGTTGTTTGCCCATATTATGCACCTCATACTCCTTGTTTACCCTTCCTCTGACGACGCTGCTAGCGACCATATTGGCAGCTGACAAGCACTGAGCAGCATACCAAAGCCGATGGAGAATGAGTAAAATAACTTCCATATTTCACCTTCTAATATTCATTCCGATCTAAAATGTTCATTGTTTTAGAGAACAGGTCGATAATTTCAAGTATTTAGGATGTGTGTTCTCCCAGGATGGTAATATAGTAAATGAGATTGAATCAAGGTGTAGTAAAGCTAATGCAGTGAGCTCACAGTATTCTGTAAGAAGGAAGTCAGCTCCCAGACGAAACTATCTTTACATCAGTCTGTTTCCAGACCAACTTTGCTTTACGTGAGCGAAAGCAGGGTGTGCTCAGGATATCTTATTCATAAGTTAGTAGCGAGAATGATTGCTGGTACAAACAACGGGAGGAGGTCTACAGTAGTTACAAACAAAGGACTGTGGCAGTGTTTAGTAAATTCACAGAGGTATTACGGTTTATAATGAAGATGTATGTAGAGAAATGTACGTTGTCTCATCGTAATATTTAATGTCCCAAGGAGGCCGAAACATGTTCTACTAAGTAACGATTTTTGTATTTCTTTTTTGTTTTTAAGTTGTTTTACGTATCACCCACTCCTATACGTCTTATGGCTAGGAGTGGGAAGGAAATTGCTGTGGTCTTAATTAACACGTTCAGTACCTGCTTCTGAGTGGGACACTTGAATGCCTGGACCGGCCATTTTCATGCCCGACCCTCTTGACGTGCATCACTTATCACAATTTACAATTACTCCTAAACTATAAATGTTTAAAAAATGATACTTTGTGCTTACCTCTAGTAAATATTTAAGGTGTGATATCTGGTGTGACAGGTTTCAAAATACGTCTAATTTTATACAACCTAACGGCATAACGATTACTGTCATCGAAGTGAAGAAATGAAAGAATATGAAGGAAGCGTATTCGCAACATTGTTTTAGAAAATATCGTAGTACGAATAACAGGGTCTTCGGTCCAGTACATTTTTATATCAGGATTTTGGACTAATCGGTTTCCACGATTGCATGATCGAATTCTTTGTGAAAGACCGGGGCGCCACACTTATCACTTGACTCGCGTATAAATTGGTCTGCTCACACACATACTGATAAAATTCGTCATTCATGAAAATACTCACGTAACTCGAAATATCCTGCTTATTTTCTATTTGAACGTTTATACCTGAATTCTCTGTAAATGGTGGAACTTGTGGACAATAACTAGGATGATATGTATCAGGCACTTCACTTTTCTCTATAGGCCTATCGGATTCAGGAATTGCAATTTCCTCGTCACTCTCACTTTCAATATCTGAGTCTATTTCAGGAATAAGTTCATCACCAGAATAATCATTGTGAACAATATCTATTTAATCTTCCGTAAGAAACTTTGTATTATAAGCCATTATGCTACACTCGGTAAGGACGACACGCACTGCATTGGAATCTCAAGTACCGGCTTGACGCGCGAGGAAGTTATGAGATTTTCCAGCTAAAACTGCTGAGATAAACATGAGCCCACTCAACGCGAGGGTTATCTCAACAAGGTCAACCAACTTCCTGCTACAACCAGTAACGCTGACTAAGGTGTAAGAATGCATAGATGACGAATATAAACAGCATTGCTTCGCGCGGAACATTAAACGTCTTACGCCGTCCACGGCCCGCAGCATAGGAGCAAGCTTGAACGTCTTACACCGTCCACGGTCCGCAATGAGTTAAGGTACAGCCCCAGTATTTGCCTGATGTGAAAATGGAAAACCACGGAACATCATCTTCAGGGCCGCCGACAATGGGATTCAAACCCACTCTCCCGAATGCAAGCTCACAGCTGCACGCATCTAATCGCACGGCCAACTCGTTTGCTTGTTTTTTGCAACTTTAAAAACTGTATATAAATTTTACTTGTATTGACTAAGTGGACAATTATATTACCATTGAAGATTTTTGTTGCACTTTAACTCCAGCTTAGAGTTGTAGCCCACAGCCCCAAAACACTCAAATATTTTTACTCATGAAATTTTTCTACTTCAGCCACACAGCTCTTTCACATGGCCAAGTGATCACCATTCGGTCCTGGCCACATATCTATTTCTACAATGCCAGTCTCGCCATTGCATTGCTTACACATGGGTCTTTCTAGATCACTCCACGTCACCACAGGAACCTGAAAATTAATTTTAAGGCAGAGGGAGGGACGTACCCAACAGAACAGGTAAGATCAAAGACCTTGAGCAAGTTTACTGCGACAAGAAACTGAGAGTTAAAAGAGTAGTAGAAGAGAAGATAAAGTGCAGGGAGAACTCAAAAACTCGAGGAAGACAGCAGAGGCAATATGAAACAATTGTTCAGAGTGATCAAAACAACAGGAGTGTAGTTGAAACCATCAAAACAATTGACGACACTAATGGAAACCTGGCTAGGAAACAAGGACATCATTGTAATCACATACTGAACAAGACTGAAGCAGATCAGAGAACAAAAGAATGAGCTATTTAAACCTACACCGAGTAACAGAAACAGTGGCACAGAAGCAGCCTTTAAGAATTAAAGTCAGCAGGAGTCCAGGGTTTACAGTGTCTATACAAGGTGCCCAATGCAGTTTGGAAGGATGACCTACTGATAGGAGCAACGGTGTCATTATCCCCCTCTTTAAGAAAGAAAATCACCAAAATTGCTCCAACTACTGGAGAATAACACTCCTTTCTGATGGGCTTGAGATTCATGAGAAATTCTTAGAGAACTGATTGAAAATCGTCTTAGAGCCACAGTTAGAAGAGGAACAGTATGACTTCACGCATAACAGGTCCACGAACAGACCTAATCTTCAGTGTCCGGACATTACTGGAGAAATATTGAGAAAAAGACAAAGATCTATTTATAGTTTTCTTTGATATTGAGAAGACATTAAAGTATTGCAAGAGAAGGTACGGGAATGGCTGAGAAAAAGAAACGTGCCAGAAGGACTGGTGGGGAAAGTTCAGATGCTATATGAGCACTCTACCAGCTGTGTGCGATTGGGTGATGGACATTCATCCTGGTTCCAGACCAATAGTGGAGTCCAGCAAGGCAGTGTGCACTATCCCCCACTACCACCATCATGGATGACATAATGGAGAACACCAAGAAAACCTCTGGTGAACTGAATGCAATGATGTTATGATCTGTGCAACAAGCGCAGTTGAGACTCAATAAATGGAGGGTTAAGTTCCAGGAGTTCAATCTCAAGATAAGTGAACTCAAAACAGTAGTGATGGCAATAAACAGAGAGGGACATCATGCTAGGAAACCATCCACTAGAAAGTGTGGAAAGCTTCACATACCTCAGCAGTGTAATATCTCGAGATACACTAGCCACACAGGAGGTGGCAAATAAGAGTGCAGCAAGTACGAACACTCCTCTGGGATCCCAAAGTACCAAGTAAATCTAAGCTGGTGATTTTCATTCAGTACTTCACACCAGTCTTAACCTATGGTATGGAAACCTGCACCAAGGTTGCAAGCATCTGAGATGAAGTTCCTGAGGTCCACAGTTCGAAAAACAAAAGTGGACAAGTTCAGGAATTACAGCTGGGATTGAGACATCATTGTAAGATTGAGGTGGTTTTGGCATGTAAGGAGGATGGAGCAACAAGGACAGCACAAGTTAATTTGGAGAGACATGTGGCAGGAAGACGAAGAATCCACTGGATAGACATGAAAAAGATGGCCATTACAGATCGGGGGAGGGCCCTGGACATCATCATTAACAACAGAGCATATCTCAACAATCAAGAGTGAAAGAGGCTTGCCAACAGTACCCAGGAGAGTAGAACTGTAAAATGATGATTTTATACATTTACAACTCCAGATCAATGAAAAACTGACAATTTTTAAAACTCTAATATTTTTACAAAGGGAATTATCATCTGCTGAAAGTTGGTTGAAAATACAGAGTGTTTGGACAGTAGTTCCGTACTTAGAACAAAGGTTGGAAGTGACATCTACAAGTGTGAACTCCTTTTATTTAATTCAAAAACATTTCCTGGTTGTGGTATGTATGCAGCGGTCACTATGGCTGCGAGATCTTAACCAACAACTGGCTCGCCCACATATGAAACTTGTTTTGTGCCTCTACTTTTCACGTCTTCTTGTAGTTGGCCCATGAAATCTTGGAGAATGCACCACACTCCTGCAGTGTGTTAACAAAGCAAACCAGTTACTTTGTATGAAAACATTTTGAGTGTCGATATCTTCCTCCTGTGCCAATATGGAGAAGAAATGTTCCGCAACTTTTCTTTGTTTAGTTTAGGTGACCCCACCAAACGCAGAGCCTGTCTCTCAAAATTTGTCATTAAGATAACGAACTGCACTGTCATGAAGTACACCTGTTGTTTCTGGGAATTTGAGAAAAATGGCTCCTGCATCAAATTTGTGTATTTATCTCCTTGTCAAAAGACATGTTCAACATGAAAAACTGGAAGAATCAAAATTAAAATCCGAACTGAACAAGTAAACACTACACCAATATAAATTTTTCAATGGCCATTTACCAATTGAATATTTAACTAAAACAGTTAAATGTTAGACAATCATGAGTCTCATAACAATTAGTTCAACCATATATCTCGAGGTAAGATTCTAGAAAAACCTTGGTTAGTTTTGAACATACAACCTTATCTAAGTGAACAGCAACTTATGTAACAGTCTGTATAATATGTTACTCACCCTGTTAGGCATGAGGAGTAATGACTGCCCCTTCTTGGCTTCCCCAGCTTCCACTTTACCCATCACAACCATTCCCATATCTTTGTATTTGTCCACCACAGGCATGACGAAGGGGCCTCCCATCTTACGGTTCAGAGAAGGCAACTTGTCGATGAATGGTATAAATGCATCACCTCTGAAAACAAATTTTTTAAATCAATAAACATAGCAAACCTGATGAAGTATTGCTACGTCCTATGCCAGTTGGAGGAGCACATAACCATAGATGAGGCTTCCAGATGCAAAATGCAGTAAATCCACTTTTGCTCGAAAATGAGCTGTTGCCACCATTTTGTTCTCCTTGCTCTCGTCTGTTGATTGGACCCTTAAAACTCGAGCAAAACTGCTTCTGTCTGCTTTAAATTGCACCCCGAAAACAGCCTACAGATGCAAAAGAGTGTGTTTCCACGTCTGTGAATCCATTTTCATCATAAAGAAGCAGAACTTGGTGTATCCTGACCAAGCGCCATTACTTAAGGTGGTTTGCAGATGCAAAACTAGCTTAATACACACTGTGTCCTGCATTTGAATAATGCTACTTTACAAGCTTTTTTCTCCATGGATGTTAGTTCTGAGCTTGTGCACAAACCTAAGGCAAAAGCTTTTTATGATGAACTGAAAGTTGAGGACAATGGTGAAATAACCTTCACATTTGATTGCCAAAAACCTTACATTGCCTAAGTTGCAAGATCAAAGTGCTTATTATACACGCCAAATGTATGTGTACAATTTTACGATCTGCCAAGGCCCATCAGGTGCGTGGAAAAACCAGGGAAATGCATTTATTTACACTTGGAAAGAAACAGATTTTGCAAATGGATCTAATGAAATTGTGTCCTGTATGCATTACGGGTTAACATCAACAGATTTGAATGGCATCCACACCATCCACCTAATGTCGGACAGCTGTGTAGGGCAAAACAAGAACCAGACAATGCTGGGTATGCTGTGCTTTTGGCTAACACAAGAGGCTCCTGTCAGTGTGAAACGGGTGAAGATCTTCCATCCAATGGTTGGACATTCTTTTCTATCACCCGATAGAATTTTTGGTTGAATAGAAAAAGTTCTCAGGTCGAAAGTTACTGTCATATTACTGAGTGAATACCACGAAGTATTCAAGGATGACGGAATAGTTTTCCAGCTGGGAGCAGATGTCGTCAATCGGTGTTGGAAGGATGCAGTTGCTGATGTCTTTTTTTTTTTTTTGCTAGTTGCTTTACGTCGCACCGACACAGATAGGTCTTATGGCGACGATGGGACAGGGAAGGGCTAGAAGTGTGAGCATTTGCCTGGTGTGAAAATGGGAAACCACGGAAAAGCATTTTCGGGGCTGCCGACAGTGGAGTTCGAACCTACTATCTCCCGAATACTGGATACTGGCCGCACTTAAGCGACTGCAGCTATCGAGCTCGGTGTTGCTGATGTCGTCAAGCCCTGTGGTCAGTGGCACTTCAAATTTGTTTTGTTCCTGTAAAAAGGGTTGTGATCACAAGGAGTAAACACGGAAACGCACTAATAAGAGGTGAAGTGGCCTACAGAATGGACGCTGCTGAAGGGAGAGGGATATGCAGACGTGGCAAAGCCCACTCGTCTATGAAGCCGAATGTTATCCAGATTGGAAGAGCCTTAAAGGAAGTGAAAGTTAGGGACATTGATTGTCTGCTTAGAAAGCATTTCGGGGAGACTTGGGAAGAAAACGAAGATCTTGTTTTCTATAAGAATCTGATGGATTCTCAAACAGCTGTGAACAATGCAGAGGAGGACTCAGAGTTTGAAATTCATCCAGAAGACAATGAGTTGCCTGTGTAATTTTGATGGAACAGGACATGACTTGCAAGGTTGTGGCCTTTTTACTTCTTGCAGACTTTCATTTGATGTCATATGCTATGTAATCACACTTGTAGTCAATAAATAATTTCTTTTGTCATTTGAACCAGCATTAAGGCCTCTTCTTTCCAATTACATTGTGATAATATCTCTACAGAAACAAACTTACCTAGATCCATGAAAACAGGAGCAAAACTCGGTGAATCCAAACAATTTTTGGTAATAACTAAAAAAATAAAACCCCATTATTTTAAAGATTGTCATAAAGAATAGTCCATAAGTGAATATAAGTCTACAATGAAAAGGAATTTTGCATATCTGCGAACCAAAGGAAGTAAGACGTTTTTTGTGTTTCCTGAAAAAAAAAATGTTCTGGTGCACTCAGAGCGTTTTGCTTCTGGACGCCTCAGATCTGAACATGATGGAAAACGAAACTACAGTAGAATTCTGCTAATCTGCAGGTGATCTGAACTATTGCAAGAAATCAGCGTCATTTACCGTATCACTGATCTGAACTAGAGAGAGAGATTTATTAAAGAAATAAATCGTCCATCCGTCCTCCAATTAGGGTCACCATTTGGAGCCGGAATACAGTTTCAATTTCAATGAAGTTTAAAAATATCAAGTTGTCATGAAAGGAAAAAAATGCATATCTAAAAAAAAAAAAAAATTAAGCACCATCCGCAACATTGCTAAATTTAATGGCTTTAACAACTCCTTCATTAACCGCATCATCAACAAATTCAAACACCGTCCAAAAACCACTTTATCTAAAGACACAATAAAACCAACTGCTTTTTCCACCTTCACTTTCACTCAGGATGCTTATAAAATAACTAATATTTTTTAAAAACATAACATGAGAATTTCTTTTAGAACTAACAATAGAAATCTTGATATCTTACACAACTCTAAATCTCTAAATAAGTCTAATGCTTTTTCTAAATCTGGTGTATACAGATTCAAATGCAACAACTGCAATTCCTCCTACGTCGGACAAACTGGCCGCAACTTCAATATCAGGTACTCTGAACATGTCAACGCCATTAAATACAACAGATTCTCTGCCATAGGACAGCACATACAAGACTCCAAGCATAGTTTCACCAGTATTGACAATGACATGAATATACTTAAAATCATTAACAAAGGCCCCCTCTTAAACATTACTGAAAATTGCTTTATCCACCTTGACCAGTACTTCAACCCTAATTTCAATTTAAACGACATTTCTGAAAAACCCAATATCCTTTTTGACTTCCTAATTCTTCTTCTCAAAAATTCCAAATTCCAAAACCCCAATTCTATTTTCCATGCCTTACAAAGTTCCCACCCACATTTTCTACCTCCAATAACCCACCCTCCTAACCCACCCTAAACTACACCTCCTTCATTTTCCCTATCTTATCCTTCCTCAATACCATCTAACTTCAATCTCTTTTATTTTTTCTCTTTTTTCACTATCACTCTTCCTCTGTTAATTTATTCTACCTTCTCTATTTATATATTAAAAAAAAAAAACACCAATCGACCTTCATTTCAGTTCTCCTCTTTCAAATTTTAACTCTTGTCTTGCGCCAACTTCGACTACTTCAATCATGTCCTAATAATTTTTTCAATTTAAAAAATAGCGCACTGTGCATATAAGTTTTCATTTGTTTTCCGATACTGCGCTTTTTACTACATTTTTTTCTCTTTACAATTGTTTTTCAAGTCAACTGTTTTCCAAGAACTTAGCAGGAGCACAAGTTCTCATTCAATTATACTGATTTGCATCGTATATTTTTTATATACGTACTTAACTTCCCACAGCCGAGACAAATATTGGACCTTCAAGACATTCTCCACTCAACTTTGGCGTTCGAGACCGCAGCGCACGACCTTGAATGTGCCGCGCTGATCACCGGGAACTGGCGGTTTGCTTCTACAAATCTATTCGTCTGCGACTTCAAGTTTACTTATAATCTTCATATATTATTTGATAGTGTTGTGACTTTGTGCCTGACAGAGTGTGAATCTGACCCATTTCTCCAATATTCATAAACATTGTGTGATTTCGCCTACTTGTTTTTACGGCTGACGATGACCTGGACTAGGGTCGAAACCGGTCCCATTTAAATAAGAATGTAATTAATACATTTCTTTCTTTTATGTATTGAATTGGTTGAACTTCAATTATTTAATTTTTAATGTTAATAATTTCAATACGGAACAATGAAATTTTTATCTTTAAATGGAAACAACTTGGCGAACGAAATGGAATTCGATGGGGAGCTATCAATATTAATGGGGCTTATGGAAGAAAGAAGGTAGAACTGGCTGAGTCAGCAAAGAGGATGCATCTGGATGTGCTAGGATTAAGTGATATTCGGATAAGGGGAGATAACGAGAAAGAGATAGGAGATTATAAAGTGTACTTGACGGGTGTTAGAAAGGGAAGGGCAAAGTCTGGGGTAGGGCTCTTTATCAGGAATACCATTGCACGCAACATAGTTTCTGTTAGGCACGTAAATGAGCAAATGATGTGGGAAGATTTGTCAGTTGGAGGAATTAGGACAAGAATTGTGTCCGTGTATTCACCATGTGAGGGTGCAGATGAGGATGAAGTTGACAAGTTTTATGAAGCATTGAGTGACATCATGGTCAGGGTTAACAGCAAGGATAGAATAGTGCTAATGGGCGATTTCAATGCGAGAGTTGGGAATAGAACTGAAGGATACACATGGGAGGCTAGGGGTTCCAGATCCATAATAGACTATATCTTAACAGACTTCGAATTCAGGAAATCTGTTAGGAATGTACGAGTTTTCTGCGGATCTTTTGATGATACAGACCACTATCCTATCTGTAGTGAACTAAGTATCTCTAGGCCTAGGGTAGAGATAGTGAAATCTGTCTGCAAATGAATAAGGGTAGAAAATCTCCTGGACGAGGAAATTAGACAGAAGTACATGGATATGATTAGTGAGAAGTTTCAAACAGTAGACAGTAGGCAGGTTCAAGATATAGAAAGTGAATGGGTGGCATACAGGGATGCTGTAGTAGAAACAGCAAGAGAATGCCTAGGAACAACTGTGTGTAAAGATGGGAAAAGGCGAACATAATGGTGGAATGATGAAGTGAGAGCAGCCTCTATACGTAAAAAGAAGGCTTATCAAAAATGGCTCCAAACAAGGGTCGAGGCAGACAGGGATTTGTACGTAGATGAAAGAAACAGAGCGAAACAAATAGTTGTTGAATCCAAAAAGAAGTCATGGGAAGATTTCGGTAATAACCTGGAAAGGCTAGGTCAAGCAGCAGGGAAACCTTTCTGGACAGTAATAAAGAATCTTAGGAAGGGAGGGAAAAAGGAAATGACCAGGGTTTTGAGTAATTCAGGTGAACTCATAATAGATCCCAGGGAATCACTGGAGAGGTGGAGGGAATATTTTGAAGATCTTCTCAATGTAAAAGGAAATCATCATGGTGGTGTTGCAAACAGCCAAGCTCATGGGGAGGAGGAAAATGATGATGGTGAAATTATGTTTGAGGAAGTGGAAAGGATGGTAAATAAACTCCATTGTCATAAGGCAGCAGGAATAGATGAAATTAGACCTGAAATGGTGAAGTATAGTGGGAAGGCAGGGATGAAATGGCTTCATAGAGTAGTAAAATTAGCGTGGAGTGTTGGTAAGGTACCTTCAGATTGGACAAAAGCAGTAATTGCACCTTTCTATAAGCAAGGGAACAGGAAGGATTGCAACAACTATCGAGGTATCTCATTGATTAGTATACTAGGCAAAGTATTCACTGGCATCTTGGAAGGGAGGGTGCGATCAGTCGTTGAGAGGAAGTTGGATGAAAACCAGTGTGGCTTCAGACCACGGAGAGGCTGTCAGGATCAGATTTTCAGTATGCGCCAGGTAACTGAAAAATGCTACGAGAGGAATAGGCAGTTGTGTTTATGTTTCGTAGATCGAGAGAAAGCATGACAGGGTACCGAGGGAAAGGATGTTCACTATACTGGGGGACTACGGAATTAAAGGTAGATTATTAAAATCAATCAACGGCATTTATGTTGACAATTGGGCTTCAGTGAGAATTGATGGTAGAATGAGTTCTTGCTTCAGGGTACTTACAGGGGTTAGACAAGGCCGTAATCTTTCACCTTTGCTGTTCGGAGTTTACATAAATCATCTGCTGAAAGGCATAAAATGGCAGGGAGGGATTTAGTTAGGTGGAAATGTAGTAAGCAGTTTGGCCTATGCTGACGACCTGGTCTTAATGACAGACTGTGCCGAAAGCCTGCAGTCTAATATCTTGGAACTTGAAAATAGGTGCAATGAGTATGGTATGAAAATTAGCCTCTCGAAGACTAAATTGATGTCAGTAGGTAAGAAATTAAACAGAATTGAATGTCAGATTGGTGATACAAAGCTAGAACAGGTCGATAATTTCAAGTATTTAGGTTGTGTGTTCTCCCAGGATGGTAATATAGTAAGTTAGATTGAATCAAGGTGTAGTAAAGCTAATGCAGTGAGCTCGCAGTTGCGATCAGCAGTATTCTGTAAGAAGGAAGTCAGCTCCCAGACGAAACTATCTTTACATCGGTCTGCTTTCAGACCAACTTTGCTTTACGGGAGCGAAAGCTGGGTGGACCCAGGATATCTTATTCATAAGTTAGAAGTGACAGACATGAAAGAAGCAAGAATGATGGCCGTTACGAACAGGTGGGAGCAATGGCAGGAGGGTACTTGGAATGAGGAGATAAAGGCTAATTTCAGAATGAACTCGATGGATGAAGCTGTACGCATAAACTGGCTTCGGTGGTGGGGTCATGTGAGGCGAATGGAGGAGGATAGGTTACCTAGGAGAATAATGGACTCTGCTATGGAGGGTAAGAGAAGTAGAGGGAGACCAAGATGACGATGGTTAGACTCGGTTTCTAACGATTTAAAGATAAGAGGTATAGAACTAAACGAGGCCACAACATTAGTTGCAAATCGAGGATTGTGGGGACATTTAGTAAATTCTCAGAGGCTTGCAGACTGAACGCTGAAAGGCATAACAGTCTATAATGATAATGTATGTACGTATGTATCTTACCGACCAATTTCTATTCTCCCCACACTATCCTTTATCTTTGAAAAAATTATACATCAGCGTCTCCTCACATTCACTTTGCCGTATATGGCAACCAAGCAGCATGGTTTTCTACCAGGTGGCTCTTGTCTAACAAACCTGGCCATTCTGCATAGCTTTGCATCACATGCCATTGCAGCTAAATCACAGCTGGATATCTGCTATGTACATATTTCGAAAGCTTTCGATTCTGTAGACCATACTCTGTTGCTCCATAAACTCTCTGAAAGATTTAATATACATGGCAGTCTCCTGACCCTTCTTGCTGGCTTCCTACATAACCGTTGGCAGAGAGTGGTAATATCAGGCACTTCATCCTCATGGTTACCAGTCACCTCCGGTGTCCCACAAGGCAGTACTCTTGGCCTCTTGCTGTTTTCTTTGTTTATGGACGATCTGCCGTCCGAACTCAACGAAATACCCTACTCTTTGCTGACGATTGCAAGATATTTAGGGAGTTCAGGAATCCAGCAGATGCAGCTCTGCTACAGTCCTCACTTAATGCCCTCTCGAACTGGTGCCGTACTTGGAAACTTATCCCCAATCCACAAAAATGCAGCCACATGACCATAACACTCTGTAAATCTCCTCTACCGACATATTACCTACTTGACAAGCCCATCACCGTAGTTATGCAACAGCGTAACCTAGGTATAATATTCAATACAAAATTACAATTACCCACATAGAAACATATACAACCAAGGCTATGAAATTACTAGGCATTCTCTATCGCTTCACAGAAATTTCTGACCCCATTGCTCTTCGTCACTTCTTCCTCACGATCATTCAACCTCTCTTAAACTGCTGCTCTTCGATTTGGACAACAGCCGCCCATTCCAATACTAAGCAGTTAGAGCAGTGTCCTCCTTTGCTGTAATTGTAAGGAACAGAAACCCCAAGCTCAGAAATCTGTCTACGCAGCAGGTATTAAAAGAAATAAATATGTCACCGCTGCACATCAGGTGACAGGTAGCTGACCTGAGTTTCCTCCACAGGATCTTAAAAGGGCTTTACCGCTCGGAACATCTTGTCTCATCCTTCTCTCTCCGTGTTCCTTCTCGCTCCACTAGAACCAAAGACCTTCTCCACATTCCCCACACTCAGTACTCAATACTTCAACGATCTTTCCTAATCCACCTCCCAACACTCTTTAACAATATTAATAGGAGACAAGAGCTTGATATAGCATCAAATAAAAGTGTATTCGAGAGGAGTGTAAATAGTCTCTTAAAGATAAGTTGATGTGAAGGGATTATACCGTCATCTTGACCCATGACGACTTGGCTATGAACATGGACATTCTCATGGTTTTCGATTTGGACAGTTGTTATTAGTAGGCTGCGTACCTGATCTTGTTATATTTTGTTATGTTTGTTATATTTTATTATGAAAGTTTTTAAATAGTCTGTTGACATTGCAAGTGAAATTTGCTCAGTGTAGCTGTATCTTGTGCTTTGTGAATAAATTAAAAATTAAAAAATAAATAAAGAAAGAGGGATAAAATGTAACATGAAGTACTGCACCAGTCCCGTAAGTGTAAACTGGTGTTCTTTAATACAAAATTATTGACCTCACGTAATAATGGTGAGCTGCAAGTGAGGATCTTCTTTGTTTCAATCAATCGGCTGCTAGTGCTTTTACCGAGTGCAACTGAAGTATGTGTACAGGGCACATATGTCTGTTTGTACAACTTTATTAAAATTCCAAGACACTCAGTGAAAAACCAGAAATGATACGAGAAATAGATTAGGAACAAAAGAGGTAATTCCGCATCCCACTCTCCACACTTCTGACGTTTTTAAAACATTGGCAGAATACTGAAGCACAAACTATGCAAGGACAGACTACAAACGAATGATGGTTCGAGGTGCCAAGCATTCGGATTTCGAGGACGAAACTGTTTGAAGAGCTCAAAATAACAATCCACTTGATGGCAAGCTAAAGTGAACGAGTTGGCATTGAGTGTGTTTGAACGGATGGCTCCAGCAGCGTAAGATGTATGTAGACAAATGGAATCAATGTCTAAAGGCAATGCTTTGTCTATGCAACCAATATTCTCTGTCCCCAGCCCTCGTTTCATTTCATATTAGGAACAATAATAAAGACTCTGTGCCAAGTCTTGAAGGAATAACACAGGTCAGCTTTTGGGAGGAACAGTCGCTATACGTGCCTCTTCTTGCAGCCCCTAATCACAAGTACTTGTCACTCACAATGACGCATTTATATTCCCAGAACTAGTATATAAAATGCTAGGTAGCTCTCTGTATTCCTAGCTGTCCAAGGATGTCTAGTTAAATAAAAACTAGAACCCACAGACAAATGATGTCTCATACTGTTCCTATGCTGCCAGAATGAGAGTTGGGGAAACAGTCATTCTATCGGACAAAAAGTAACTTGGGGTTCAATCCAGGATGTGTTTTATTTTGCTATTTGTTTATTACATGCACAAACACAGATTGGTCTTATCGTGATGATGGGATTGGGCAGGAAATGTAGCCTTAATTAAGAAACAGCCTGATGTGAAGAGTGAAGACCACAGAAAATACAAAGCACTTTAAATAACTAAAGAATATCTGTAACTGGCAAACAAATAACAGAGTACGAATATCAGTAATGCCCCTAAGCTGTTAAAAAATTCACACCTGCACAGCACTTCATGCTAAAAGTGAGCTATTGTGCTTCTTTAGGGAGCATTAATATCTGTTACGACAATGAGAAACTCCCTTCACTTCCTGTAGTTTTGCTGACGCAGTTACGTTTGTATCCGAGTCTCCGGTGGAACAGGATACAGTATCACGTCCTGCCTCTATAAACTTGTATGCAGTGAAGGATGTTTTGAATGTCTTGAATGTAGAACCTAGAAGAACTTATGCTTTCAGGCAGGGGTTATTGTTGCACTAACATTTAAACGGTTTTTGGCGACGGAAGGACTAGAAAAGGCCAAGAATGAGAAGGTAGAAGTAGTGGTCTTACTTGAAGTACAGCTCCAGAATTTGCCTGGTGTGAAAATGGGCTGCTGATGGTGGATTCTCCCAAATGCAAGCTCACAGCTAAGCAACCCTAATTGCACAACCAAATCGCTTGGTTGGTAGGAATCCAACCCCCATGGCGCAACAGTCCCGAAGGGCCATGGGATTACTGTCCAACTGTGCTGCAATTCCGATGGAAAAAAGAAACCCTCCACTTATAACTGGAAAATTTGAAAATCCGCAGTGTTTAAAAAACACATGAAGGTTTTACGGTACATTTACACGGCATCAAAAAGTGACTGGATAACAAGCAAATTATTTGAAGACTGGATCACTTGTTTGGAAATGAAAATTACCTGCCAAAACATTCTTCTTCTGTTAGAGCAGTCTGCTTTAGAAAAACGCAACCTCACTTCAGCTGCACGCAAATATGACCACCTATCTCCAGCCTCTCAACCAAGGCATCATTTCTGCTTTAAAACGCGGGTAAGGAAACATCTGGCACACTTCATTGTGCAAAATTGTCAAGAAAATGAAATAACATGGAGGTATTTGCTATTGTATGGGGTGATAATTCTATTTCATTCATCACGAACTGTTGTGTAAAATGATGACTTAGTCACGGAAATGCACAAGATGAGAGTATAATATCGACGATGAGACGAAGGAGAGAGAGCAACTGAAAGAAACACCCGTGACTGAAGTACATTTACAAGAGTGTGTCGAACTTGACAGGTTTGCAAAAACATTGGAGCATAGAGAGCCTGCCAGAAGCTGCTGCTGCTGCTGCAGAACAAGAAGACTGTGATGCCTTACCTGCACTGCTGATGATAAATTAAAACATGGGACCAAATTCAGAAGTTATTAGGATGTTTGTAAAAGAAGACACTGACAACCTCTCGTTTTTAAAAAGTCAGTAGGCCTGGCTTCCTCCGGGAACTTCTTTTAATGGTGCTTTTCCAGTTTTATTTATTTTATATTTTGTTGATCACTGAATTTTTTGTCATTACATCAATGTAACATCGGTTTAGAGAGTCTTCATCCTGCTATCAATAGTCTCAGCCTCTGTGAAGTGCAGAAAATGAAGTACTGAAACTCTACCGCCAAAGAAAGAAGGCCTTGTTGGTGAATAAGTTTCTACGTGCACATTTTCTCTAAACATACATATTTTATTTTTTTATGAAAATGATTCACATAAAGTATCTTTGCACAAACTTCAACCACCCAACACAACTATTGTATATGCACTCAATATGGCAATCTCTTGATCTCGCCTACAATGCCACCTTGGTTATTGCCACTTTTGACCTTTACGTTAGACTGAGTTACACAGACACATGTGACTGACATATGGTAACGTAAACTGAACCTTATCATTTATTTGTTATGAGAATGGAGTGGTTTGTATTGCATCATGTCTTATTTTTAACAGAGCGTCTTTCATTATGGGATTAAAATAATTCTGTTGCAGTATTATACATTTGGCGAGACAGGACTGACAGTTAATTCAAAATCATGTATTTCAAAAGTACAATTTTTGAGTCCCGTGCACTTTGAATGAATGAGGTTTTAATATATATGACAGTACAATGTCTAATAAAAGTAAGTTAGTTTTAATAAAATCTGATTTGCTAAATCCGCATGTATATCTCAGCCCCCAATTTTAGGACTAGAATTACCCGGGAGAAAAAGTGAGAGATGTACACAAGTAAATATGATATTCATAAAAAACACACACACTGTATAATAACACTGCAATGTTAATAACCTATAAAACACACAACCTATAAAACACAACATTCCACATTAGCTGCTTATTTTGCTTTACAGAGTTGGTTATTCCCCTTTGGTTATCACACCCAGTTTCTGATATTCCCAAAATTTGCCAATCTGAACAATTAGCTCAGATTAGCAGGATTCTGTCCAGTGCCTTGGCCTTCCATTCAGAAGGCCCCGGGTTCGGTTCCTGGCCAAGCCAGAGATTTTAACCTTAAATCGTTACGGCTTATGGACTGTCCTCGCCATTCCTGCAACACACAAATGGCACTATCCTCCTCTACAAAAACTCGCATTTCCTAAACACAGCAGATGGGACTGGCTGGGAAGGCAGTTTGCAGCAGTCCGTTTTAGTCCCACTGCCACAAGGTTTGGCTCCGAGATCATGGTGTGTGGGCCTCTACCTCTCAAGTAGGGAGCGGCGATCTGGAAGTCAAGTAGGGATGACATGAAAATGTTAGTGTTGAACTGTAGAAGTATTGTAAAGAAAGGAATAGAATTAAGTAATTTAATAGATATATTCTTACCAGATATTGTAATAGGAGTTGAATCATGGCTGAGAAATGATATAACGGATGCAGAAATTTTCTCACGGAACTGGAGTGTTCATTATAGAGATAGGATAGGAATGGTGGGAGGGGGGAGTTTTCATTCTGGTAAAAGAAGAATTTGTAAGCTACGAAAAAAGTTAAAGATAAGAAACATGAAATTCTAGGGGTAAAGGCCACCACACACAGAAAGCTAGGCTAAGCTAAGCTACGCGCTCCCAATGCATTCAAGTACGATGAGACACACAGGACGCTATGCTAAGCTATACTGTGCCAAGCTAAGCTAGGCTAAGCTAGACCGATCGCTAGGTAGGCGATTTTCTTGGCTGTAGCTGGCCTGGCGGGCTGTCGTGTCAGTCTCTTCTGGTAGTACATCGATATTTTAATACAATGGATAAAGGGCCAAAAGAACGACTAATTGAGGAGGTAAAAATATATCCCTGCCTTTATGATACGTCATCAAATTACTACAGAGACGTGATAAGAAAGGAAAACTGTTGGCAGGAAATAAGTTCCGTACTTAAAATTGATTGTAAGTAGGCTACCATTCATAAATTAGCTGTATTATCACAATTTTGACAGTTGTAATTGTTTGAGAAGAATACGTTTTTCACATGGCTTTACGTACATTATTTACAATTTAGCAGATACAGTTGAAGTGCCTGTTCTGCAACTGTATGCCATATTCTTAAATATATCAACAGTTACTAAGAACGTGAAAGGTAAAATAATAGCATATATTGTTTTAGGTAAAGAACTTAAAAACTTATGAAAATGACTGAAAGACTGTTTTAGGGAGGCAATGATGAGACAAAAAGAGAGTAAAAGTGGACAGTAAGGGGGAAAATGAAGGAGTGGAGATTCCACAAACAAATGGAATTCCTTCTGCCTTATATTTCTACAAGAAGGTGAGCTGTCATTTTAATGCACGCAGTATGACTAATATTTAAAATATTTTTAAAATATTAAAAATTGATTAAATTATAAGTGAATTTATATGTTGAGTATGTGCCGGGAGTGTCCGAGGACAAGTTCGGCTCACCAGATGCAGGTCTTTTGATTTGACGCCCATAGGTGACCTGCGTTTTGTGATGAAGATGAAATGATAATGAAGACGACACACACAACCAGCCCCCGTGCCAGCGAAATTAACCAATTAAGGTTAAAATTCCCGACCCTGCCGGGAATCGAACCTGGGACCCCTGTGGCCAAAGGCCAGCACGCTAACCATTTAGCCATGGAGCTGGACACTAATAAAATGAACAATATGAATAATTGCATGTGAAGCACAAGGACTAGGAGAGTTCAATATGCTCATTCTCCATAAACAGATCTCCGTGTGTCATTTCTTAATATACGTTTGGATGTGTATTGATAGCTTAATTAATTTTCCTTACAGCACACATTCAAACATTGACAGGCAGGGAACCTATCGAGGTCAAGAGATAACTGAAGTAACCACCCAGATGACTTAGAGCCCAGAATGTGATGACTTACACTCCCTATCACATATATCTGATTCATCATCTGTTCCGTCCACCCCCACACCTACACCTACACCATCTCAGCCAGTCGAACCCCTTCGAAAAATAAAAAATAAATCAAGCCACCGAGCAGAGAGAGCAACTGATTATTTACAACAGCAAGACAATAAAAGTGTTGCCTAGCATAGTTTAGCTTAGCTTAGCTTTTTATTCGTGTCATAGCACACCACAGCTTGGCATTGCTTACCGTAGCATAGTGTAGTGTAGCTTAGCTTAGCTTTCTGTGTGTGGTGGCCTTAAGGCTCATTTCTAAAGATAATAGGCAATTTGATTTCTTTCGAGTGTACAGATCGGGAAAGGGTAGCGCTGACGCTGATTCAGAATTATTTGATAAGATAATCCACCTATGTGGGAAACGGTATGCAAAGGAATGCGATTGTAGCAGAACTGAATTTACCAAATGTCAATTGGGAAGGTAATGCAAATGACAGGAAGCATGACCAACAAATGGCAAATAAGTTAATATGGGAAGGACAGCTGACTCAGAAAATGATGGAACCAACTAGAGGGAAGAATATTCTGAATGTGGTGCTGGTAAAACCAGATGAGCTCTATAGAGAAACCGAAGTAATAGATGGTATTAGTGATCACGAAACTGATTTTGTCGTAGTTAAAAATAAATGTGATAGAAAGGAAGGTCTTAAAAATACGACTCTTAGGCAGTACTATATGGCTGATAAAATAGGCATGAGGGCGTTTTAAAAAAGTAACTATGATCGGTGGAAAATGGTAAATAAAATTTTTAACAGGCTCGGGGATGGGTTTAAAGCGAACGTTGAGGAATGTGAAAACAGGTTTGTACCTCTAAAGGTGGTAAGGAATGGTAGAGACCCACTATTTTATAACAGAGAAGTAAAGAGACTTAAGAAGGAGGTGCAGATTGGAAAGAAATAGAGTGAACAGATCGGGAAAGGGTAGCGCTGATGCTGACACAGAATTATTTGATAAGATTATCCACCTTTGTGGGAAACTGTATGGAAAGGAATGTGATTGTAGCAAATCTGAATTTACCAAATGTCAATTAGGAAGGCAATGCAAACGACAGGAGGCATGTGGAAGTAAGGAGAAATTGATGGAACTTGGTAAGAAATTGAATCTAGCAAAGAAGTCGGCTAAGGATAACATGATGGCAAGCATAACTGGCAGTCATACAAATTTTAGTGAAAAATGGAAGTGTGTATAGGTACCTTAAGGCAGAAACAAGTTCCAAGAAGGACATTCAAGGAATCATTAATGAACAAGGGGAGTGTGTATGTGAGGATCTTCAAAAGGCAGAAGTATTCAGTCAGGGGTATATAAAGATTGTTGGTTACAGGGATAACGTCCAGTTAGAGGAGGTCACTAATACTAAAGAAGTGTTAAAACTTACCTATGATAACGACATTTACAATAAGATACAAAAGGTGAAAACTAGAAAAGCGGCTGGAAATGATAAGATTTCTGGGGATATACTAAAAGCAATGGGTTGGGATACAGTACCATATCTGAAGTACTTATTTGATTTTTGTTTGCATGGAGGAGCTATACCAAATGAATGGAGAGTTTCTACAGTAGCCCCTGTGTATAAAGGAAAGGGTGATAGACATAAAGCTGAAAATTACAGGCCAGCCAGTTTGACATGCATTGCATGTAAGCTTTGGGAAAGAATTCTTTCTGATTATATTAGACATGTTTGTGAAATTAATAACTGATTGAAATAATAACATTAAGTTATTTATTAGACCACCTAATCAATACAAAATCGTCTTGGATGATTTACATAAATTTGTTAGCTAATAGTGGTACATGTTTCGCCTTCCCTGAAGGCATCATCAGCCATAGTCTTAACCTTAAATTAAAAATAAGCGTCTAAATAACATGTAGTAATGAAATGAATTTTAAAATCTTGAAGAGATTTGAAGTAAAATAACATTAAAAATAACAATGATGGTTTGAAAATACAATGTGATGAGATACAATAGTGGAAGTATTAACAAAATTAACATTAGAAGGCTGCTAAAATAAGTACAATGGATAAAACAACAGATTGTTATACAACAAGTAGTAAGATTGCATAAAAGTAAAGTTGATAGTCTGGCGGTTATAATTAGATGATGGCGAAAAATCTTATATAATCAAAGTAAAGAAGAGAGAATAAAAGTCAAAGTTAGTCGAGAGATCCGAAGTTAATCATGATCTTGAAGATAAAAGACGAAAGTCAGATGCATATGGAGAAGTTGTAGAACACGTTGAGGATATGAAGTTGGTGAATAGAAGTTGAAGAACAGTTTCAAATAGGATCACTATGGACCATCTCAAAATTTTGAAGTGATGTTCAAATGTTGCAAATTGTGAGCTTGCAGATATTCAAGTTGAAAAAGCATATAAAAGTGGAATCTGTAAATGGAAGCAAGAAACGTAGAGTTAATTGTGTGAAAAGATATTTGAAAAATATTGAAGTAGAATCGTATGCACTTACCATTTGATGGTGACAAAGATAGCTTGCAATATTATGAGTTAGAAGTAATTTGCAACAGTAGACTTCTTGCTACGTGTGTTATAACTGTAGTTTTGTGCTGGAGGGGGATCTGTTTGCGTTGCCGTAACTACTGGAGGGGGGCTGCTATTGGTGGGAGGGAAGGAAGAGAGTGTATTACTGCGCGTGTTGTAACGGTGTAAGGCTATTGGAGGGAGCGATGTTACGGTGGGTGTGGCTATGGGTTTATTGGTTGTATTTGAATTAGAGGTACTAATCATGATTAACTTCGGATCTCTCGACTAACTTTGACTTTTATTCTCTCTTCTTTACTTTGATTATATAAGATTTTTCGCCATCATCTAATTATAACCGCCAGACTATCAACTTTACTTTTATGCAATCTTACTACTTGTTGTATAACAATCTGTTGTTTTATCCATTGTACTTATTTTAGCAGCCTTCTAATGTTAATTTTGTTAATACTTCCACTATTGTATCTCATCACATTGTATTTTCAAACCATCATTGTTATTTTTAATGTTATTTTACTTCAAATCTCTTCAAGATTTTAAAATTCATTTCATTACTACATGTTATTTAGACGCTTATTTTTAATTTAAGGTTAGGACTATGGCTGATGATGCCTTCAGGGAAGGCGAAACATGTACCACTATTAGCTAACAAATTTATGTAAATCATCCAAGACGATTTTGTATTGATTAGGTGGTCTAATAAATAACTTAATGTTATTATTTCAATCAAATATCATCAATACGGACCAAAAATGATATTTATTACATGTAAATTATTAACTGGTTCGATAGAAGGCAGTTCGGGTTTAGGAAAGGTTATTCCACTGAAGCTCAACTTGTAGGATTCCAGTAAGATATAGCAGATAGCTTGGATTCTGGAGGTCAAATGGACTTTATCGCAATTGACCTGCCTAAGGCATTTGACAGGATGGATCATGGGAGACTACTGGCAAAAATGAGTGCCATAGGGCTTGACAAAAGGGTAACAATGGGTGGCTATATTTCTAGAAAATAGATCTCGGAGAATTAGAGCACGTGAAGCTTTATCTGACCCTGTAATAATTAAGAGGGGAATTCCTCAAGGCAGTATTATCGGACCTTTATGTTTTCTTATATATATATAAATGATCTGAGTAAAGAAGTGGAATCAGAGATAAGGCTTTTTTGCAAATGATGTTATTCTATTGAGTAATAAATAAGTTACAAGAGTGTGAGCAACTGCAAAATGACCTCGATAATGTTGTGAGTTGGATAGTAGGCAATGGTATGATGATAAACGGGGTTAAAAGACAGCTTGTGAGTTTCACAAATAGGAAAAGTCCTCACAGTTTTAATTACTGTGTTGATGGGGGTGAAAGTTCCCTTTCGGGATCACTGTAAGTATCTAGGTGTTAATATAAGGAAAGATCTTCATTGGGGTGATCACATAAATATGATTGTAAATAAAGGGTACAGATGTCTGCACATGGTTATGAGAGTGTTTAGGGGTTGTAGTAAGGATGTAAAGGAGAGGGATTAAAAGTCTCTGTCTGGTACGGCCCCAACTAGAGTATGAGGATTACTTAATTCGAGAACTGGAAAAAATCCAAGGAAATGTAGCTCGATTTGTTCTGGGTGATTCCCGACAAAAGAGTAGCATTTCAAAAATGTTGCAAAGTTTGGGCTGGGAAAACTCGGGGAAAAGGAGGCAAGCTGCTTGACTAAGCGGTATGTTACAAATTTGATAGAATAGAATTTTTAATGTGTTAAAACATCATTAACTTATGGGACCCACAGCTATGTTTAGTTCACATTTTAAAAATTATTATCCTGGCATGTCAGTCTGAAGAGATCATTAATGTTTGTATATATTGTATATATTGGTTAAAAAGGTCCCCACCGAGCTCGATAGCTGCAGTCGCTTAAATGCGGCCAGTATCCAGTATTCGGGAGATAGTAGGTTCGAACCCCACTGTCGGCAGCCCTGAAAATGGTTTTCCGTGGTTTCCCATTTTTACACCAGGCAAATGCTGGGGCTGTACCTTAATTAAGGCCACGGCCGCTTCCTTCCCACTCCTAGTCCCTTCCTGTCCCATCGTCGCCATAAGACCTATCTGTGTCGGTGCGACGTAAAGCAACTAGCAAAAAAAATAAAAAAATAAAAGAGTCCCGAACCTTGACCTAAAGGTTGTCTACAGGCTGAAGATGCCCAAAATAATGGGTGGAACATGTACCTGACTTAGTAAGTCTACATAAATTCATGTAGATTCAAACCACATTAAACGTGGAAAGTATGGAATAGGTGTTTTTATTAAATTATCCTTGAAATCCTATGCCTAAGTGGTATGTTTCATGCTGTCAGTGGAGAGAAGGCGTGGAATGACAACCTGACAACCTGTCCCAGAGTTCAATGTCTCAGTTTCAGATGTGACTTTAAAACATTTTTCATACCATGAGAGCATCTTGTCTAGGCCTAAATGATGTGGAAAACAGACTCTGTGTTGTCCACTTACACCTAACAGTTCACATCAAACTCATGGTGTATCATCTGAATGTAACTGTCTGGATGTGAAACATGGACCCTGACTGCCATGTCATCAAGAAATTTAAGAATTTCCATCAACACATCAATCTTAAATATCAAACGGGAGAACTATGTCTCCAATCTTGCAGAAAGAGAGCACAGAAGACTGGCATGTGCGCCTTATGACTGTTCCATGTTACAATTGGCTTGAACAGAAGTACAATACTGAGTGGAAAGGGATTGTAAGCCAGAAAGTCCTATACTCAAAAATAATAACAGCTGATGAAGGAATGGTTGCCAGGGTCTATGATTCACTAAAGAGGCATACAAGGGAAATGAGGAGCAAAGTAGTTTCCCATCGTTTTCCGCATCAATCCAGCTGTTGCTATCACATATCAGACTGCCATGCCCACCAACAGGGATTGGCTGCATTACTATCTTGTCAAAGCCAAGGGTGAGACTAGGTATAACCTAGAAGTAGTCAATAAGAAAATATGCAAATAAAAAAAATAAAAAAAAGGTAATAACCAAATTTCAGTCAGGGATGCCATATAGCAGGTGTAATAAAATCCAATTCTCAAACTTGTAAGAATGGTAGAAGAGACTACTACAAACAGTTTGGTTAAATGATAATTGTGAATTGTACTTTCGACAGATGCTCTCATGAAGTCAAAGTTGTGGCATCCAAGCTTGCCATAACTCTTCTAAGCAATCACAACTCTTAAACGAACAGCATAAAGTTTAAACACTTTAAACTTTGTGAATTGGTGAGAAAATTGTAGAGCAAGTGGTTAAAGGATCACTTTCTCAAGAGACATTTATTGTTTCCATCTATTTGAACTCATTTTCTACTGGTCTACAGTATGGCTGATATTGACAGTGATGAAATAGATGTTGATTCCCATAGGGAACTTGAAATATTTGTCCCGAATGAGTACATTTATAATACCAATATTGGACTTCCAGCTAACTCATTCCTGGTTGCTAGCGTTTCGCCCCAGCATGGCTAGTGCATACCACGGAGGCCACGAGACTAAGTCTAGCACACAGGGGCGAAACGCTAGCAACCAGGAATGAGTTATGTCCAATATCGGACAAACTATTACAGTGGTATTGCAAGATCATACAGAACACACATTCTGATGTTTTCAAGAAAGAAGGGATTGTTTTTACAATTAGCTTTACGTTGCACCGCAAAGATAGGTCTTATGGGGTAGGAGTGTGAAGGAAGCACTGTGGCCTTAGCAATTGCCTGGTGTGAAAATCGACAATGATGGAAAGCATCCTCAGGGCTGCCGCTATCTTCCAAATCGTACTGTCACTTGCTGGGTAATCTGTCAATGCTGAGAAAGAGATTGAATGGTAATGTTGCCATATTCGCAGGAACAATACAGCAATTTGTACAGAGAACTGTGTTTGTAAAAGCAATATGGTGATGTTACTGATTTACAGATCTATTGCAGGAAACTACTACTTCAGTTAGACGTTTCCCAGAATAAGGAGTTAATGCCCTTCTTTTTACAAACTGTTCTGTGTTCCAAATTATTTGTTTGGATTTGATTATTTTGTGTACCTAGAGGTATTTTCATTTTAGTTCCGTATTTCCAATTATATATGTTTTAGAAATAAACACTTTTTCCCTCCCATTACTGAATTTGGTTTCAGAACACAACCTGTAAGACTTTCCACTCCACAATTCACTTTACTTTGCTGAGAAACATTATGGCCTAAGACTAAATCAGATGAATTTGCACCACTCACCTGTACCATGGACAGATGCTCTCATCCAGCGGATCTTTAAGACCGAGCCCTGTCAAACCCGAACACGGCATGAATGTTAGATCTTTCTGAGGGTTGAAGCCAAGTTTACGAAGATACGGAAGAATTTTGTCTCGACATTCATTGTAACGCTCCTCCGACCATTCCACAGTTGGGTCGTCCATCTTGTTAACTAGAACAACAAGATGCTTAACTCCTGCAGTCTTCGCTAACATGGCGTGTTCTCGAGTCTGACCACCTCGGTCGAACCCTGTCTCGAACTCTCCTTTACGTGCTGATATCACCTAAAACAGAGAGCAGCATTTCATCTCGATCAAAGAACAGCTGTGGACACAGAGTCTTTATTTTAAAGTTGTACAAGGTAGGTGCACTGATAATTGAATGGTGACCTCACCACTTGAAGCCTCACACCAGTGAAATAATGTTAATGTATGAGACTGATAAATGAGACCACCTTAAAAATGCTACAATGAATTAAGTCACCTTAGTGACTCCCACAAGAGTTATCTGCAGCCTCAAGCCGGTGATAGAATGCTAACCCTAGAACTGCGGACCGTCTTTCTGGAAGATGAAGCACTGTTTCGTCAAGAGCAATCATCTTCCTGAGAGACGGTATCATTCTTCCTGCGTAGGTTTATAATTACTCACCAGATGGCACAAATATAGATACCAGCAGAATATTTATACTTTTATCTTCACTTTTGAAAGTCACTGACAAACGAACAGCAACCTGGAGAAATTTCTTTAGCTGTAGAAGTGAAAGTACTTTCATATGTTTATAGAATCAAGATGGCAGTCCCGCTTTGTTGACGATTCTGAAATCAAGCGGTGATTTTCGAAGATCTTAGTGACAGTAGTGAAAGTGAGAGCAAAGTGCAAGGTGCCTCGGAAGTAATGGGAAATTCCGATAATCAGAATGATGTTCAAGTCGGTGCAGGTTATGTTGTCATTGGCAGTACGTCAATATTTGAAGAGACAGCGAAGAGATAAGTGTGAACTGTTGTTGATATTTGTATGCATTGTTATAAAGACTTTCATCACAACACAGGAAAGTGAAATTGACCGAAGAAAACCAAGATAACCTGTAGGTTCAAAATTCGTGAGAAGAACCCAAAATCCGTTTCGAAGAAAAATAGAGTTTTTCTTAGGATTCCAAATAAAAAGTGGAGAACTGTGGGGAAATATGAAAGAACATACTTGTACGTTTCCGAATACAGTGTTTCAGAAATAAATTACCTACCAGAAATTCTTCTGTTAGAGCAAAATATTTCAACCTTTGTTCAAAAAATTTTATAAATGTATTTTAGGATAGTTGGAATTTCTGATAATATTTTTTGTTATTTCTATTATCTTCATTGTAAATGAGAGAATAATTATGCTAAGACTGAAAGGTGATCAGAAAGATTTAGAAATAATTCAAGCTTATATGCCAACCAGTCAACACCCAGAAGAGGAGGCAGAGGAATGTTATGACATGACCAAATAGAAGAGATTAGTGGAAGAGAAATTAAGAATGCAGTTGTTGGAGAAGGACGTGAAGACAAAATAGTTGGGAAATATGGGCTTGGAGTTAGAAATGACAGAGGCCAGATTTTAGTTGATTTCTGTAAAAGAAACGACACTGTTATTGGCAATACATTGTTTGAAAACTGTAAAAGACTGAGGTATACTTGGACATCTAGTATTAGTAATGAAAGGTACCAAATAGACTATATTATGATACAACAGAGATATAGGAATGGCTTAAAAAATGTAAAATGCTATCCAGGAGCAGACATATGTTCTGATCACAACCTAGTTGTTGCAGAACTGTGCATTAAATTAAAAAGAGTTAGGATAAGTACGAGCAATGAAGTGATATGCCTGGAAAATTTGAAAGAAAACAAAAATGTTGTAGAGTTGGAAGAGAGGCTTGTTGAAAGATTACAAACTGAGAATGAGGTCAACTGTGTTAATGAAAAATGGGAGAGATTTAGAAACAATTTTAACACGTTGGGTGCCACGTGACGCCATATGGTGGCACACAGTTCTTGAAATCAGAGTTGGCGTGATGCCATATGGCAGCACAGTAGAGTTTCAGGTGATGCGCCATAGATAATTAGCTGTGACATCTATGCACGTAAAATTGGTACTACGTGAAGAGCAAACTTCAGGGTCTATTCCAGCTATGTATTTTTCTTGTGTGCCACCATGTGGCGCCACAGTATTCTTCCGAAGTCACTGACTGGCCAGTGGTTCTTGTCTCAGGTGAAAGCGCGCCATTCATTGTTTATTCCTCGTTTACGTACGTATTATCACTCATTTTGTATACTTGTGCAAAAATATAAAAAATGGAAGATATTGGTAATAATCTTAGTAGAAATGGTAAGCGACTTGCAAAGAAGGGAATTAGTGTCGTGGATATTTGTGAATTACTGATGCATTCCGATGGAGAGGAAGATGTAAGTGTTGATGGCAGTGAATATAACGCTAGTGATGATGAGTGCAGTGACAACATGACGGATGTATGGAGTGATGCGGAAGACGATTGGTGATACTGATAGTGATATAGGTGGGGACGGTGCCGGTGCAAATGGTGCAGACAATCATGTGAACAATGATGTCTGGGGTCCTTGTGTAGGGGCACAGAAAGATATTCCGTTTACCAGCCAGGAGCATCTAAATCTTCAAAATGATACTTCTACAGCCACACCATACGAGTTTTACCGACTGTTCCTAACAGACAACTGGTACTACAAACTAATATCAATGCAAATCAAACACTAACGTCTATGCATATTAAGCGGTCTAATCGTTTGAAGGAGATACTACAAAGGAGGAAATTAAAGTTTTTATAGGTTTGAGATTGTGGATGGGTCTTGTAAGAATGCCTACATTATCAAATTACTGGAAATAGTGTAGCTGGTAAGGCAATGCCAAGTCAGTTACTACTTCAATTCTGGCACTTTAGTCCCAACGATGCTTCAGCTGGAAAGTTGCACAAGATTCAGCCACTGTTAGATATAATGCATATGAACTTCAAGAGTGTCAAAACTCCAGGTGAAAACCCTGTAGTTGATGAATCAGTGATTCTGTGGAGGGGTCGTTTATCATTCTGGCAATTTATGCCTGGTAAGGGACACAGGTACGGTGTGCGACGACAAGGGCTACACCTACAAAACCAAAGTGTATGCTGGTAAAGGTACCTTGAATGCTCAGAATACATTGAATATGGCTACTCAAGTTGTAATGCAACTTATGGACCCGTATCTGGACAGTGGTCGCTTTCTCTGCACCGACAATTATTACTCATCAATTGAGTAAGCTGAGGTGCTACTGGATTGTAAGACACATTTTATTGGCACACTTAGGAAAAATCAAAAAGGTTTACCAAAGGATGTTGTAAATGCAAAGCTTAAAAAGGGAGAACTCATTGCAATGGAGAATGGAAATGGATTGACAGTGATGAAGTGGAGAGATCAGAGGGACGTGCTGATTATGTCAACCAAATGTTCTAATGATGTAATTGCTACAGACAAAAAGAACAGGAAACACGAAGATGTGGTTAAACCGAAAACGGTAATAACGTACAATAAAATGAAAGGAGGAATAGATATTGCAGATACAATTTCTTCGTATCACACTGCAATGAGCAAAAACCATCCGATGGTAGCACAACGTTGCAGATGACGTTCTTTTTGGTACTGCCGTTGTAAATGCACTGCTTCTGTACAATAAGACGCGTTACTGGACATCGGAAAATGTCTCTTGCGGAGTTTCGAAGGAACGTGGTCAACACTCTACTTTGTCTAACTAACGACCCTGTTAGACGTACTCCTAAGAGAGAGAACCACTACCTTGGGGAAGCCAACAAGACGGAAGGACAGAAAAGTACCAGGTAAGTGTTATCAAGTTCAACATTACTGCACTTTCGAAGGATGTCAATACTAATTATAAAATTATTTTTTATTTCATCCTTTCAATATTGCAGGAAAGCTCGAGATCGGTGTCGAAGCTGCTATCAGCAACTAAGCAATGTCATGGGCAGAAAGGTGCCCTGACACACCTTTCCTTTGTCTGAAGTGCTCTGAATCATTTCACAACAAAGAGTGACTGAAGGTTAATTGTTGTTTAAAGACTAATGCTTATGTTGCAATGCGAGTGTCACTGCCTGCCAATCGTGCCGAGACTCATATTTTCATTGTTTCGAGTTATCAGAAAACTGTTCACAACAATATTTAATGTAATACAAGTAGTTGTTTTGCATTATACTAGGTTTTCATAAATATTGTGTTAATCTGAATTAGCAAATAAATCTCCCGTATTTGAAATTCGTATTGCACATTCCATGTCAAAAAAAATTATGTTATTTTATCTTTCGTAAAACTTGATGTGTCACCATATGGCGTCACACACGACCTTGGTATGGTGAGAAATAATTTACTTAGTACATCATATAAATACATCCCAATATTATATAAACAGCCTACAATGCGTACAATTGCTTTGGCACCAGCGGAATACTATTCAAAAACATGTCTGGCACCAGTGGAATAGTGTGCTACAATCGGCTCGGCACTCAACGTGTTAAGGAGACAGCAAAAGAAGTTCTGGGAACAAAACGGAGGAGGAAAATAAGAAAGGAATGTTGGACAAAATGGAAGAAAGGAGAAAATGGAAAAATGTAAACACTCAAGAAGGAAGAAAGATGTATAGAAAATTAAATAATGAATTAAGAAGGTAGACTGAACATGCTAAAGAAAAACATGGAGTGGAGTGGAGAGAGAGAGAGAGAGAGAGAGAGAAGACTGATCAAGGAATTATATTACAACCAAACAGCAAGAGTGAGAATAAGAGGAGAATTAACAGAAGAAAACAGACTGGGGAGAGGTGTCAGACAGGGTTGCTGTTTATCACCAACTTTGTTTAATATTTACTTGGAGGAAATTATTTGTGAATGCTTGGATGGTAAAAGAGGTGTCAATGTTGCAGGTAAGAGAAATGAATGTATAAGATTTGCTGATGATATGGCAGTAATAGCTGAAAATGTGAAGGACCTCCACAAAATGCTAAGAGAATTAAACAAAAAGTGTGAAGAGTATGGAATGAGCATAAACAAAAAGAAAACCAAATTCATGATACTTGGAGGTAAAGGTGAAAAAGTGACAATCAAGATAGGGGAAGAAATTATTGACAGATGAATAAGTTTAAGACTCTTGGAAGTATTGTGACCAAAGACCTTCACTCTACAACAGACATAAAAGCTTGAATTGCCTTAGCCAAGGAAAGCTTCAAAAAGAAGAAAAAAACTGTTTTGTGCCCTGCTAGAGAAAGATCCGAGGAAGAGACTTGCAAGGTGTTATGTATGGAGTATAGGTCTATATAATGGTGAAACATGGACATTAAGGAAGAACAGAGAAGAATAGAGGCATTTGAGATGTGGATTTGGCAAAGAATTTAAGGAGTAAAGTGGGAAGATAAAATATCAATGAGGAAGTAATGAAGAGAGTGGGAGAAGTGAGGAGCATGCTGACCATAATCCACAATAGGAAGAAAAATGGGATAAGGCATAATCTACTACGAGTAGCAATTGAAGGGATGATAAAAGGAAAACGAGGAAGAGGAAAGAGACAATATCAGTTATTAGACAGCATTAGAAAAAGTAAGGAAGATTATGCACAAGTGAAGAAAAGGACACACAATCGAGAGATATGGAGGTCACAGCAATGATTGGACTTGCTGGACGACAGAACAACCTATGACGACGATTATCTTCATGTAGATCAGTCTTTCAGCTTTTTATTGGTGTATAATATGGATCTATTAGGATTAATATGTGGTTACATGCATGGTGCATATTGAGGAAATTAACTGCAGCAGTTCTAGTTCTTCAGTTTATCGTTGAGGGTTGGATTCAAACTCAACTGCTTCAGGAGCAGTGTCCTGGAGTGTGAGACTCTCCCACGCAGCCTCGAATGCTATGTTGAACAGGAGGATTGTGGGGGGATGGGAATATTGGAAGGGATAGACAAGGAAGAGGGAAGAAAGCAGCCATGGTCTTAAGTTAGGTACCATCCTGGCATTTGCCTGGAGGAGAACCACTTCGAGGATGGCTGAGGTCTCTACCGAGTGGAACCCGTACCACTTTTCAAATTTCGTGGCAGAGCCTCCAGGGATGGCATACTAACCACTACACCACAGAGGTGTCTAAAGGCAATGTTCCCTTGTTTCATTTCATAATAGGAACCATAATGAACCTCAGCCTTTCTTCTCCAAGATTTTCCTTGCCAGCAGATTGGTAAGAAATGTATTATCTCTCTATCATTAGCATAAATTCTCTCTTCCCTTGAAAATCTTGCAAACCACTTCTGATTTGTTTTCAATCCATTCGTCTCCAGACTCATATCTCAAATTATTCCAGTCGTTTCGAATCCTGATCTCTGATTGTCCAAGATTCACACCCACACAATAGCACACTCCATACAAAAGAAATAAAACATTTCTTCCTAACTCCAAAATCTAAATTTGCACCGACTGAAAGATTTGTTATTACTAAACTTCTGTTTGGCAAGCGCTATTCGCCTTTGGATCTCTTTGCAGCACCTGTTGTCATTGGTAATGAGGCTTCCTAGATAAGGGAAACTGGTGACTTGTTCCACTATCTTGGTCTTCTTAACATTACTGTTTAAGCATGAATCTGACAATGCTGATGACTACGGCAAGGCATTTCATGATTTTGCATCTTTTTTGTATGAAGGTCGAAACACACACGTGTTTCATGCATTGACTGATTAAATAAGTCAATTTCTTAGAGCGTTTCCATTTACACGAGATAGTTGGAGCAATTTTAGGTCATTTTTAATTGTTTTCTGGTAAGTGTTATATTTTGTTATATTAGGATATTTAATTAATATTATTTATATTTAGAATACTCATCTATTATGTTTAACTTAGACAAATAACTTGCTCAAGAAAGAAAGTAGACTTGCAACGTAACCTGCTGCCATTAGTTTTCAAGGAAAGAGTATTTTCAACTCTATTACACTTACAAGAAAACAAACCATAAGCAGTACCTGCTTCCCCTATATGTAAGACGCATAATGGACTCTCCCAAGCTGGGCATTGCTCCTTATCTTCAGCTAGACAAGAAGGAAGTCAGTCGCCCGCGTGCTGAGAGTCGAGTGAGTTCTTCGTTGACAAGTACTGTGAGATGCCCAGAGTTAAAGGAAGTGCAATTGTTAAATTAAAACAATTTGTTACACAATATGGAGAAAATATTTTACCACTGATGGGAAAATATTATTTTGCAAAGTGTGTGATGTGAGAGTTTCAGCAGAAAAGAAGTTTACAGCTGAACAACATGTGTCACGAGAAAAACAAACCTGGTGTGCAACAACTTGAAGATAAAAGAAACCGTGGCTTACACCAGACACTACTGGGTGAATCTTCAACATTTTCTCCGTTTTGTGAAAAACTGTACAGCATTTTTATGCGCTGATATTCCATTGAACAAATTGAACCATCAAAAGCTGCGTACATTCTTAGAAGAGGAGACTGGAAAATCTATACCAGATCCCAGAACGTTAAGAAGAATCTACGTTGGAAGGTGCTATGACAAAACATTACAAGAATTAAGGATAAGGGTAGGAGACGGAAACATCGGGTATGCATAGATGAAACAACAGACAGTATGTGACAATATATAGCAAACGTTATTGTAGGCGTTCTGGAAGCAGGGAATGCTGGAGAACCATTTCTACTACATGGTGAGCAATTGGACAAAGCTAAGTGGTCAACAATTAGCAAACTGTTTGACCAGTCTTTGAGGCTATTTTGGCCCGATGGTATTCGGAATGACAATGTGTTGCTTTTAATAACGGATGCAGCACCCTACATGGTAAAGGCTGCAAATTCGTTACGTGCGCTCTTCTCGAAAATGGTGCATGTCACGTGCCTAGCCCATGCGTTACATCGGACCACGGACGAGGTACGACAATTTTCCTGAAGTTGACAAGTTAATTGGGTGCAGTTATCAGACTGTGCCTCATAAATGGCTTCTGATAAATTTCACCTGCATACACCCCAGCATCATTGGGTAGGGTCTGACACATCCCACTCTGACGAGTCTAAGAAAAAATGCTGGTTAATAGAGCAAACGCCTGAAAAGCCATACATCTAATTTTTGATCTGATTTTTGATATGCTCTATTGGTGGAAAAATATCTAATTCCCTCCATGGGAATTTAGAATTTCCATAAAGAAAGTGTTTTTAAAAGCCCCATCTAGAGTTTTAGCATACAAAACAGAAGCTCCTGAAATTCCCTTGACCTTTTCACTTGTTTTGACTAAATGGGGAACGTGGATTGAGGCTTGTTGTTATTACTGCGAGAACTTTAAAGTTGTAAAGAAAGGGGTCAATTCTTTCGAGAAAACTGAGGCTGGATCAACAAAAACGGTGCAGGAACTCTTGGTTGACAAATTGCAGGTACACTTTCCTACATAAAAGCAAATCTCGGATCCCTTCCTAAAGCAGTAAGTGCCCTAGAAAAATCCCAAGTGCCACTAGTTGTAAATGATCTGAATTGTGTGTGTGGTAAAGTGGGTGAAGTTGTATCCGTGAAATTGAATAAGGTGTTGCAAAAGAACAGTGGGTATAAAACTTTGTGTTCTATTGGCAAAGCATTGTCGGGTGAAAATTTTTCTCTTACCGACCTTGAATTGTATCCAGGAGATATTGCTTGTTTTCAGTATGCACCAATTGTTTCAGCTGAGGTAGAGAGAAGCTTCTCCATGTACAAATCGTTACTTGCAGACAAAAGGTTTTCATTGTGCATTTCAATTGGAATTTATTGTAAACAGCCACTGAAGTTTGTTTTCTAAAATATTGTTTGACACCTATTTGCTAGGAAAGTATTTTAAGAATATGCCTGTTCTAAAATATTTCATAATTTTTTTTCACCAGGGGTGGTAAAGTGGTATTTACTTTGTTAGTAACAAGAATCATTTAAACTTAATGCACTGTCATCCATTAAAATTACTCTCAAATCAGCTAATTGTTTCTTAAAGGATTAACAAATAAGTGATTAACGAATAATTTATCGGTCATTTTTTTCAAATTTTGTGTCATATTTTAACCAGTTTTAGGTCATAAGTGCATTTTCTTGCTTTTGTCATTAAATGCCTTGCCCTACTGATGACAATACATTCAGCATCTTGGATAGGGTCTGCTGCAATTGCTATGCCATTTACTTTTACTCCTATGGTATTTGTCTTAAAACTTATTTATGGCTTCTTCAAAAAAGGCATCGTAACAGAGCAGCCCTTCCTTTCCTGCTGTCTGGATACTTCTTCCGATACCTACCATATTGGTCTGTCGCAGTATCAGTTTGTCCCGACTTTACAATAACTATGAACGCTACATAGGTGTTCCTATCCATCTGCAACCTCCTTCCTAATGTCGTTCAGAGAGCTAAGACGGCTTCTCTTTCCCATCCCTGTTCTAAAGCCGAACCAGTCCTGATCAATGTGTAAATTTGTTATTTATCCAATTTTTTATTATTGATGGTAGTATTTTGGATGTACGAGAGAGCAGAGTTATGGTTCTGTGATCAGAACATTCTACACCACTTCCCTTATTTTTGGTATCATAACTGTTTTGCATTTGATGAAGGCTTCTGGAATTTCATCATCATACCACCGGTATAACATGGCATATAGAAGTTCTTTCAATTTCTCTCCCATATTCTCCAGGTTATGTTATCGGGATTGGTAGCTTTATTTTCATGTAATTGCTGAAGTGCTGATTCAAACTCCCTCCTTACAATTGTAGGACCTTTATCATCTTCCTTACTTCATGCTCTGGTTCAATCTCTCTTAGATCATTCAGTATATTTCCTCCTTCATACAGCTGTTTAAGGCATTCCTTCCACCATGCACTGATATCATTATCTATTAATATTTTCTCATTTTTATCTCTTACTACGGAGCTTTTCGTTTTAGATTTCCGATTTAATATTTTACTGCTCCTATATCCTCTGTCCATCCTTCCTTCAACAATATATTTTCTGATATTCTCACTTTCTTCGACCTCTTTCGCTCTTCTACAGAGAGTTGTAATTTGATTTTTGACTTTTCTGTATTGTTTTTGGTTTTCTGTGGTGTTCCCTCTCCTTTACTGATTTCTCTTTACTATCCGATCCGATATTTCTCTGGTAATCCACGGATTTCTTCATTCCAGTCTTCTCGTTCCCTATGATTCATGAGCAGGCCTTCTTTTATATGAAGGGAGTTCAATATATAATACAGGTTGGTTTTATTAAGGATTCAAATACACCAGTTATTCGCCAATCCTTTTGCTACAATACCAATACAATCTCTGTCCTTACGCCACTGTAATGTGAGGGCCTGTATGCCTGCGTGGTACCAATGGACTGGTCAATGTCGGAGCCAACGTCGTGCTGCACCCATAACTTCCTCATCATCCACGTAGTGCTTCCCACTGAATGCGTCCTTCATTGGGCCAAACAGATGGAAGTCAGAAGGTGCACTGTAGGGTGGATGAGTTTTGTGAGCACAGACTTGTGTGAGGTCTTGCGTTAATGTGGAAAAGGAGAAGTTCGCATACATTTTTGTGGCTACGAACATGCTCAAGTCGCTTCTTCAATTTCCTTAGAGTCGCACAATACACTTCAGAGTTGATCGTTTCACCACGAGGGAGAACATTGAATAAAATATTCAGCGTCTCAAAAGACCACAGCCATGACTACCAGATGAGGGTACGGTTTTCCACTTTTTCTTCATGGGAGAGTTGGTGTGGCGCCACTTCATGGATTGCCGTTTTGTTTCTGCTTCGAAGTGATGAATCCATGTTTCATCGCCTGTTACAATGTTTGACAAGAAATTGTCACCTTCAGCCTCATAACGAGCAAGCAATTCTGCACAGATGTTTCTTCTTTGCTCTTTATGGTCTTCTGTTAGGTTACAAGTATTGAAAGTATTGAATAGGTGGTCTTTTATTAAATTATCCTTGATATCTACGCCTTCTGTTAGGTGTCGAGGAGCCCAGCGAGAACAAAGCTTTGTATACTCCAACTGGTAGATAAGCGTGTCAGCAGTACCAACACAGATGTCAAGTTCAGCAGCGAGGTGTTTGACCGTGATCTGTCGATCAACTCGAATAAGTATCCGCACGTTCCAACTTTGCAGGCTCACGGCTGTGTGCGGCTGACCGGCACGAGGGAGATCAGACAGATTTGCTCGACCTTGTTTCGATGACAAAACATGCCTCGCCCAATGACTCACCATCCTTTTGTCCGCTGCCAGGTCTCCGTAGACATTGAATATCTGTGATGACCTGAAACTTGATAACTGCTCTGTTTGAAGATAAAAATTTCATTGTTCCGTATTGAAATTATTAACATTAAAAATTAAATAATTGAAGTTCAACCAATTCAATACATGAAAGAAAGAAATGTAGTAATTACATTCTTATTTAAATGGGACCGGTTTCGACCTTAGTCCAGGTCATCGTCAGCCGTAAAAACAAGTAGGCGAAATCACACAATGTTTATGAATATTGGAGAAATGGGTCAGTTTTCCACTCTGTCAGGCACAAAGTCACAACACTATCAAATAATATATGAAGATTATAAATAAATCTATTCGTCTGCGACTTCAAGTTTATTTATAATCTTCATATATTATTTGATAGTGTTGTGACTTTGTGCCTGACAGAGTGGAAAACTGACCCATTTCTCCAATATTCATAAACATTGTGTGATTTCGCCTACTTGTTTTTACGGCTGACGATGACCTGGACTAAGGTCGAAACCGGTCCCATTTAAATAAGAATGTAATTACTACATTTCTTTCTTTCATGTATTGAATTGGTTGAACTTCAATTATTTAATTTTTAATGCTCTGTTTGATACGCACCTCCATTACAGGCTAGTTATAGCGCTGCCAACCATTGGAAATTAATAAAAATCTACAACATAAAGCTGGAATATTCAAAGATGTTAAAAAAAAAATTCCAATTTTCAAAACCAAAATTGGCCGAGAAATAAAATGTGTTGCATTATATATATTGAATACCCCTTGTAGTAACCCATTTCAATTCTTCATTTCCTTTGGTCAATTTGTTTTTTCTATACATAAACCTCCATAGTTTGATGGTCTCTTGGTTTGGATAAATCTGAAGATTATGCTTTTCGATGATATGATTCTTTTCAGTTGGGTACCGCATTTGGCCATGACTAGGCAAGGGTCACTGTCAAGGTAGCTGTCACTCATTTGGACTTGATTGCGATACCTTCTCTTGACAACAGGCTGCGTAATGGAACGCCAAATAACGTGTTTATCACAATCATATTGTATTGATCAGCTGGCTATTGGCTTTACGTCGCACCGACACAGATAGGTCTTACGGCGACGATGGCACAGGAAAGGCCTAGGACTGGGAAGGAAGCGGCCGTGACCTTAGTAAAGGTACAGCCCCAGCATTTGCTTGGTGTGAAAATGGGAAACCACGGAATGCGGATGATGTTATTCTCTATAGAGTGATAAATAAGTTACAAGATTGTGAGCAACTGCAACGTGACCTCGAAAATGTTGTGAGATCGACAGCAGGCAATGGTATGTTGATAAACGGGGTTAAAAGTCAGGTTGTGAGTTTTACAAGTATGAAAAGTCCTCTCAGTTTTAATTACTGCATTGATGGGGTGAAAGTTCCTTTTGGGGATCATTGTAAGTATCTAGGTGTTAATATAAGGAAAGATCTTCATTGGGGTAATCACATAAATGGGATTGTAAATAAAGGGTACAGATCTCTGCACATGGTTATGAGGGTGTTTAGGGGTTGTAGTAAGGATGCAAAGGAGAGGGCATGTAAGTCTCTGGTAAGACCCCAACTAGAGTAGGGTTCCAGTGTATGGGACCCTCACCAGGATTACCTGATTCAAGAACTGGAAAAAATCCAAAGAAAAGCAGCTCGATTTGTTCTGGGTGATTTCCGACAAAAGAGTAGCGTTACAAAAATGTTGCAATGTTTGGGTTGGGAAGAATTGAGAGAAAGAAGAACAGCTGCTCGACTAAGTGGTATGTTCCTGGCTGTCAGCGGAGAGATGGCGTGGAATGACATTAGTAGACGAATAAGTTTGAATGGCGTTTATAAAAGTAGGAAAGATCACAATATGAAGATAAAGTTGGAATTCAAGAGGACAAACTGGGGCAAATATTCATTTATAGGAAGGGGAGTTAGGGATTGGAATAACTTACCAAGAGAGATGTTCAATAAATTTCCAATTTCTTTGAAATCATTTAGGAAAAGGCTAGGAAAACAACAAATAGGGAATCTGCCACCTGGGCGACTGCCCTAAATGCAGATCAGTATTGATTGCTTGATTGATTGAACCATCTTCAGGGCTGTCGACAGTGGGGTTCGAACCCACTATCTCCCGAATACTGGACACTGGCCGCACTTAAGCGACTGCAGCTATCGAGCTCGGTATTGTATTGATCAACAGAAGTCTAGTATGCTCTCCTCTAGTGTGTTCCTGACACCTAGTCCCCAGTTCCTTCTCGATCTGGTTACATTCCAACAACAGCATTGAAATCTCCCATGATTATTACGGTATCTCATTCCTTTGTCAGATTCCATATTTCATCTTCGTCCGAGCTGTTTGATGGTGGAAATTACATTTGAACCTGGAATTTGGTTTGATTGTTGTAACTAGAATCCTCTCAATAACGTGATAGTTGTTAATCACGTTTCTTGCTCAGTTAGCAGTCCTACTCCACTCCACTATACATAATTCTAAAGTAATCACTATCCTGGCCATCTTATTTCACACAGACATAGAATATTTAGTTCTCTTTCATTCATGACAATTTCAGCTTCTTCCACTTTTCCTGCTTCCAGAAGCGTTCTCACATTCCAAGTTCCAATTTTCATTGACTCGATATTGCGAGGATTTAGCTTAATGACGACCTGGGAAGCCTCGTTCCTTTCCCTGCCGGATCTTGGGTCCCATGCCTCAATGATCAGTAAAGGCAACATCGTGTATGGTTACTTAACTTAGGATTAAGTAGTATAGTGGCTTTCCATTGCCTTCTGCGCGTAAATGAGACCACCCCTAACCTGGGGAACGGACGCCTTCTATAGCCGCCCCTAACTTGGAGAACAGATGCCACAAGGACTGTTTTTCATGATTTACTCCACTAGGTTTTTCTGCTCTCTTAGCTGTTGCCTTTAAGACTGTTGACCAGATTTCACCTGTAACCCTGGCAAGGTGCTACAGTACCAGCAGGGCCAACTGGTCTTACTCCTCTATCACTCACCATTTGTGAAGTTACCTTACAAAATTGAACCAGAGTTATCTGCAGCCTCGGACTGGTGATAGAACGTTAATATGTGGGACTGATAAATGGAGTACCTTATTGAGTTATCTGCAGCGTCAGGCTGGTGATGGAACGTTAATATGTGAGACTGATAAATGGAGTACCTTATTGAGTTATGTGCAGCCTCGGACTGGTGATAGAACGTTAATATGTGGGACTGATAAGTGAAGTACCTTATTGAGTTATGTGCAGCCTCGGACTGGTGATAGAACGTTAATATGTGGGACTGATAAATGGAGTACCTTATTGAGTTATCTGCAGCCTCGGACTGGTGATAGAACGTTCATATGTGGGACTGATAAATGGAGTACCTTATTGAGTTATCTGCAGCCTCGGACTGGTGATAGAACGTTCATATGTGGGACTGATAAATGGAGTACCTTATTGAGTTATCTGCAGCCTCGGACTGGTGATAGAACGTTAATATGTGGGAATGATAAATGGAGTACCTTATTGAGTTATGTGCAGCCTCGGACTGGTGATAGAACGTTAATATGTGGGACTGATAAATGGAGTACCTTATTGAGTTATCTGCAGCCTCGGACTGGTGATAGAACGTTAATATGTGGGACTGATAAGTGAAGTACCTTATTGAGTTATCTGCAGCCTCAGGCTGGTGATAGAACGTTAATATGTGGGACTGATAAGTGAAGTACCTTATTGAGTTATCTGCAGCCTCGGACTGGTGATAGAACGTTAATATGTGGGACTGATAAGTGAAGTACCTTATTGAGTTATCTGCAGCCTCAGGCTGGTGACAATATTAATATTTGGGACTGATAAATGGAGTACCTTATTGAGTTATGTGCAGCCTCGGACTGGTGATAGAACGTTAATATGTGGGACTGATAAATGGAGTACCTTATTGAGTTATCTGCAGCCTCAGGCTGGTGATAGAACGTTAATATGTGGGACTGATAAATGGAGTACCTTATTGAGTTATCTGCAGCCTCGGACTGGTGATAGAACGTTAATATGTGGGACTGATAAGTGAAGTACCTTATTGAGTTATCTGCAGCCTCAGGCTGGTGATAGAACGTTAATATGTGGGACTGATAAATGGAGTACCTTATTGAGTTATGTGCAGCCTCGGACTGGTGATAGAACGTTAATATGTGGGACGGATAAGTGAAGTACCTTATTGAGTTATGTGCAGCCTCAGGCTGGTGATAGAACGTTAATATGTGGGACTGATAAATGGAGTACCTTATTGAGTTATCTGCAGCCTCGGACTGGTGATAGAACGTTAATATGTGGGACTGATAAGTGAAGTACCTTATTGAGTTATCTGCAGCCTCAGGCTGGTGATAGAACGTTAATATGTGGGACTGATAAATGGAGTACCTTATTGAGTTATCTGCAGCCTCGGACTGGTGATAGAACGTTAATATGTGGGACTGATAAGTGAAGTACCTTATTGAGTTATCTGCAGCCTCAGGCTGGTGATAGAACGTTAATATGTGGGACTGATAAATGGAGTACCTTATTGAGTTATCTGCAGCCTCGGACTGGTGATAGAACGTTAATATGTGGGACTGATAAATGGAGTACCTTATTGAGTTATCTGCAGCCTCGGACTGGTGATAGAACGTTAATATGTGGGACTGATAAGTGAAGTACCTTATTGAGTTATCTGCAGCCTCAGGCTGGTGATAGAACGTTAATATGTGGGACTGATAAATGGAGTACCTTATTGAGTTATCTGCAGCCTCGGACTGGTGATAGAACGTTAATATGTGGGACTGATAAATGGAGTACCTTATTGAGTTATCTGCAGCCTCGGACTGGTGATAGAACGTTAATATGTGGGACGGATAAGTGAAGTACCTTATTGAGTTATCTGCAGCCTCGGACTGGTGATAGAACGTTAATATGTGGGACTGATAAATGGAGTACCTTATTGAGTTATCTGCAGCCTCGGACTGGTGATAGAACGTTAATATGTGGGACTGATAAATGGAGTACCTTATTGAGTTATCTGCAGCCTCGGACTGGTGATAGAACGTTAATATGTGGGACGGATAAGTGAAGTACCTTATTGAGTTATCTGCAGCCTCGGACTGGTGATAGAACGTTAATATGTGGGACTGATAAGTGAAGTACCTTATTGAGTTATCTGCAGCCTCAGGCTGGTGACAATATTAATATTTGGGACTGATAAGTGAAGTACGTTACTGACTTATCTGCAGCCTCAGGCTGGTGATCGAATGTTAATAAGGCACTTCATTTATCAGTCCCAGTTCCACAGGACCGTGTCATTTGTGGAATAAAGTTGTGGAATAAATTATAAATGATACACAAGGAAAAGTTGTTGGCGCAGACAGACACGAGAAGGGTAAATACAATTCAAGATGGCCGCGGAAGTAGAAGAACGGCTCGAGAAAGCTCTTCAAACTTTAATGAGTCACGGACGTGAACAGTTATCTGAAACGAGGCATCAAGGAAGACATACACAAAGCGGCGAACCTCATTAGAATATGCTTTGCATCAATGAAAGATATGCTAAACGACAGTACAAAGACAAATACCATATCACTCGCTGAAGTTAGGAAATGCCAAACACAAACCCAACTCCTAAAGAAAAGGACAGCCGTTGTGTGGGACAAATGACGCCATCTGTTGGTGTAACGCATAAAATTACAAGCATCAACCAACAGCTAGCAACACCTGGCGGAATGAAAATAAACAGGAAGCACCATATGAATGCATCTCACAAGGAAGAAGACAGCCTCTGCAGGGGACAAGTAGCGTCGCCTGTTGGCGAAACGTACGAACCCACAAGCAGCAACAACTACCGGAATGAAGAAGAATAGCGACGGCATGCCAGTTGGCACAAACTAGCGAACGAGACTCTACCGATGCCATCTACAGAAGAAATGCAGGAAATTACAAGACTGAATCAACATGTACCTGACACTCCAAAACCAGACTGGCAAGGAAGCACCCTTGGAAACAATAGCATAGCCATAGAGCGGCCGAAATCACAATACGCCGGTCACCAAAGAAATCGAGGGCAGAATCACAGAAATGATAAACTTACGGATTCAAGCAACGATAGGGGAGTTCTCAAAGAATATTATTAGCACAATAAAAGAAGAAATAAAATGTGAAATGAGCGCCACAGGCAAAGAATCTGGCCCGTCACTAAGTGAACAAGGAATAATCAGGGGAGAATCACCAAGCAGAGAAAAATCAGAACAGGTAGAAGTGAGGAAAAAAAGAAGAGTGGAGAAGAAGAAAGCGAATCACTGCATGGAGAACAACAGATGGAATCAGCTACCATTAATAAACCACCATTCTACTCGGAAATAGCAAGAAGACCAAGAAATAGAGAGCAGGAAATAAAGGTAACAAAGCCAATTGAGACCTGCGTGCTGAAACAGGGCGAACGAAAAATGTGGATCTACGTGGATAAACTGCACCGAGTACAAGACAGGAAGATGTAACAATGTTTCTAAAGGAAAATGGAATCTCTGGAGAAATCTGCTGCGAACAACTGGAAACTAAAGGCACAAAGCATTTAGAGTGGGGATAGCCTTTCAACAAAAAGAGAAGAAAGGAGGTATATTTTTCGCCACCAAGAGACATCAGGAGCACAACTTACAAAACACCAGTAATAATAAGGACTATATAAGACTAATGACATGGAATGTAGAAGACCTGAAATGTGTAATCACCATGACCCTCCTGCTCACCTTCCACAGAAACATCAGCACAGAAGACATCAACATCAAGAGCTTCTATGGAATCCACTCACTAGCCAAGAAGGGAGACAGAGGACGACCGTCAGGAGGACTAAGCTGCTTCATAAAACCACATCTATAACCCATCAGCCTAATCGATCGTATGGATAACACTCTAAGGGTGGCGTGCACCATCTTGGAGTAAATTACTACAGAAGTAGCGTTTACGAAAGAACTCCATACTACAGAAGTAAATTACAACGGGAGTTATTTACTCCAGAAGTAACGTCGGAGAGTTGAAGTACAATTTACTCTTTTAGTTACTACTATAGAAGTAGCGTTCGTTACTCGCGGAGTAGTGTTGTTTTTGTGTATCTTCTTTAAAGAAATCTAAATGAATAACGTTATGTGCGATAGAAAACGGGGGGGAAAAACGTAAGCAAAAAATATAAATGCTTGTTAATAGAGATAATGACGATCTATGCAAAGGATATAGGGTGTAAGAAACACAACATAAAGATGCTGGATAAGAAAAGAAATTCATGGAAAGCCGTGAGAGAAGAATTCAATGCTTCGAGTGCCGGAAAACGCAGTAAAGAGCAAGTTACGATTCTGTAGAAGGACTTAAAAGCGAAGGCGGAAGCATAGCAGAAAGTCATAGACACGCGGGAAAAATTAAAACATCGTGGTTTCTTCATACAGATCACCTACATCCACAGTGAATATTTCCCATTTTCACACCAGGCAAATGCTGGGTCCGTACCTTAAGGTCACGACCGCTTCCCAATCCCTAGGCCTTTCCTACCCTATCGCTGCCATAAGACCTATCTGTGCCGGTACGACGTTAAGCAAATTGGAAAAAAAAGATAAATACCTCTTCCAATTTCTGAAAAGTTCACTGTTGTCACCGAGAGGGCAAAAAATGGAATATGCGTGCAGTCACAGTCAACTGCACCCACGATGTGTGGAAACCTGAAACGTGAAGAATATCCTTTTATTTTCCGAACAATAATCATCATTTGCAGGCGTACCTCCCTCTCAGCCTCAACTAGTGCTTTAACCACGCGATGAAAGATACGGCCAGCAGTTGTGACGTAAACGTTGATTAGATCACCGGCAACTGTACTGAAATGTTCCGGTATGAAACTCTCGTAGGGCACACAAAAACTGTAATTTGAGAGATACAACAAAATTAAGACAGGAATTCAGCTGTAAATGATCTCACATCATATGGCTCTCGCCTTTCACGCACTGTAGGCCTACGCACTATTACATTTCCCGTCGTTTTCTGCTTCGAGATCATCAATATAATCTAAGGAATCCATAAACACATTTGAAACGTCTTTCCTCTCATTTACGGCATGATATTATCAGTAGTCAACAAGTCTAAGCTTACTCCATGCACGACATGTGAGTAAATTCTAACCTATATTCGTGCGTTATTTACTTCTTTAGTAATATACTACAAGATGGTGCTCTTCAGCATTTTACTCTTGTAGTAATTTAGTCCAGGAGTATCTGAAAGGACTAAAATATTTCAGAAGTAATTTACTCTCGTATGGAAGTCGCCGAATGCTGACTTCAAGAGTACTTTACTACGGAAGTAGAACTTACTCTACCGGGCGAGTTGGCCGTGTGCGTAGAGGCGCGCGGCTGTGAGCTTGCATCCGGGAGATAGTAGGGTTGAATCCCACTATTGGCAGCCCTGAAAATGGTTTTCCATGGTTTCCCATTTTCACACCAGGCAAATGCTGGGGCTGTACCTTAATTAAGGCCACGGCCGCTTCCTTCCAACTCCTAGCCTTTCCTATCCCATCGTCGCCATAAGACCTATCTGTGTCGCGACGTAAAGCCCCTAGCAAAAAAAAAACTTACTCTTGGTTGGTGCACGCCACCCTAACAGTATTTAAAGTTAAACATTTCATTGTTCCATATTGAAGAATATTACAGTTAAAATTGATAAAAAGATTCAACCTATTCAATACAAAAGAATAAGAAATGTAGTGAATTACATTCTTATTTAATAATAAGTAGAAGTGGTACCGGTTTCGATCCTAGTCCAGGTCATCATCAGCCGATTAAAACATGAAAAACAATGCATAGGAAAAGGAGATAAAAGATCAAGTACACTATGGATCAGTAGAAGAGGCGATATAAAAATGAATGGGGGTAGACACTGTAAAATTCAGAAGAAGTAAAATGTAAGTCACTTAAAAGAAAACAGTGCGTAATTTTCTGAGCGGCAGTATGGCACACGCAGTGTTAGGCAAAGTCTTATAATGTTTATGAATTGCGGAGAACGGTTAAATGAGCTAGTTTTTAAACACTGTCATGCACAAAGTCATATCATAATCGAACACATACGAAGATCCATAATTGTGCAGGAGTTGAAGATGAGTAGATCTATTGAAGTGACTTGCCAGCTCCCGGTGATCAGCGCGATATATTTAACATCAGGCACTGTGGTTTCAAACGCCAAAGTAAAATGGAGAATAGCTTGATGACCCAGTAATTTTCTTTGGTTGCGAAAGTAAGTATATAAATACAAATAATTCAATATAATTAGGAGCACAATTACCTATTCACGTGCCAACATCTCAATGAATCAATATGGTTTCACCCCAGGCAGAACAACACTCCATGCTATTCAAGGCGTCATGCAAGAAATAACAACGACCACCCCACTGTACGCTATCTTCATAGACTACTCCAAAGCATTCGACAGCATCAACAGGAAGATACTCATCCACAAACTAGAGAATGTACTAAGTAGATCAAGCTATGAACTAGAAATAATCAAATCAATTCTAAACGCTATCTATGTGGCAATATATGATGGCACATCGATGTCGAAGGAGATCACCAAAACAGGAGGAGTCCTACAAGGAGACCCGATGAACCCAATTCTCGGCGGACATCGACCAGGTCATAGTCACACGAGACATTGAACTGTTCATGTACGCAGATGACATGGCCATCCTCTCCAGGAGTTTAGAAAACCGACAAACTACCATGGAGAACTTCAGGAAATGGGCACTGGAAAACTCAATGGAAATAAACAGCTCAAAGATGAAATTTATGAAAGTCAGGAGATGAGGCAGAGTATCAAAGAGGGACCATCTCACATGCGGTGGATCAACATTAGAATTCGTACCCAGCTTTAAATACCTGGGAGTAAACAAAATCATTCATAAGATTAAATTCCAACCCAAAACCAAATTAACAAAATTAGAAAAACCCAAGAAAGATTATACGCCTTATTTAACTTTAACAATACACACTTATACACCATAACTTATGTTTTTAAAAAGTACAACCTGAAAATAGCATTTAAAACCACGCACAATAGCACCAACATTATACATAACGCCAGGACAGTTAACAACAATAAATACAACCAATCAGGAGTTTACCGTATTAAATACAACAATTGCGAAACAAGTTATATTGGATGTACAGGCAGAAACTTCATAATCCGCTACAATGAACATTTAAACGCAATAAAACATAACCACTTTTCATCAATACGTCAGCATATGGAAGAATTCAAACACAGGTTTACAGACATCGAGAATGATATGAAAATATTAAACATAAATTGAAGACATGCCCGGAAAACCCTGCCTGCGCTGCCATCTATTGTTGGATACGAGAGCTATCATTTGTGATATAGGGCTATCTTCCAGGGATCATATTAGATTAAATACAAAAGGCGAATGTTGTTGCATTTCTGGATTTGCTCAATTTGTAATGTCTAGAACGGGCTAACCCACTGCTGCTGCAGTGGGCGAATGTCTCAAGTAATTCAACAGAAAAAACATATGGTTATCCTCAGGTAAACTTGCATTTTTTACTTTTATTATGTACCACTAGGTAAAGCAGTAAATTCACATTAATGGAAATTTTGCAGGGTTTTACAATACAACCCAAGTTTTTAAAATTAAATACCACATTTTACTTATTAAAGGTGGACAAAAGAGGACGTCACATAAATCGTCCAAGTAAATGCAGCGATGAAGACCTGGAATTTGCTCGAGCTCACACCAGCAGTTTCCTTGCTCAGTCCAGTCACTATCTGGTACTCAGACATACATTTTTACCAGGCGATTTTTTTAAGAATTTGTTTTACATCGCACCGACACAGATAGGACTTATGGTGACAATGGGATAGGAAAGGGCTAAGAGTGGGAAGGAAGCACCTATGGCCTTAATTAAGGTAAAGCCCCAGCATTTGTTTGGTGTAAAAATGGGAAACCACACGAAACCAACTTCAGGGCTGCCGACAGTGGGGTTCAAACCCGCTATCTCCCGGATGAAGCTCTCAGCTGCACGTCCCTAACCGCACGGCCAACTTGCCTGGTTTTACCATGTGACGGGGACTTTGGTTTTATTGAGAAAAAAGAGGCAAGTGTCTTATATTTATGTTCCTCATCAAGGGATTGAGCTAGATAAGAAAACTGGAGTCAAAATGCAAACAGGTATGTCTATCACAGCAGTACCTCTTCTCGATAAAATCCAGACAAAAATAGTATCAGAATCTGGTCAAAAGGTACTGCTGAGCAAGATCACTTGTTTGAAATTAACTAATAACAAATCTTTTAAGCTCTTTTTTTAAGTATAGCTACGGTGAAATTGCGAGTTATGATTCTGTGGACATTACATTACCTGGTAGACCTTCAGTTAGTTGCGAGACATTTCACCTCAAATAAAAGGCAAAACTGAAAGATTCACAGGAACCATCAGTTTATCATGAATGATTCTGTTCCAGAATCTGAGACTATTCGTGATGAACCATTTTTTGACCATAGTAGTGATCACTGTTAAATAACACCTTTAATCATAAATTTCCGGGATATGATACTGTTATACTATTTTGGAAATGCAATATACAAAGTATAACATGTTAAAAAGAAGGTTAATAAAAGATGTAATGAGTACTTTCGAGATATTAAAAAATTATCTATTTCCATTACCATCTGTGATAGGTGTGTAAAGGATTGAAGAAGTTTAATGTAAAGTTTCTCTTTATTGATAATGTCTTGTTTTGGGTAGTAAAATATGAAAAATTAAACTGTCTGCTTGGACCTTATGTTTACAAAAATGAAGATAAAGTTTTATATTTTTTTCAGCCTCATTCACAAACCTCAAATTTTCTCCATTTCAAATAAGTTTGGGTTAACCCATTTTTCCAGGCATGTCTTCAATTCTAAGGGGCCCCTGCTTAACATAACTGAAGATTTCTACATTTCCCTAGACCAATACGCTAATCTTAATTATAATATTAATGACATCATAGAGAAAACCAGTATCAACTTCAATAAAGCTATTCCCACCCAAAAAATGATTACCTCAAAATAGTAAATAAACAGAACACAGCAAGCCCCAGAAGACCGACGAATGACAAGCCCAGCTTCACCCCTAACCTTCACTAGGCGTACACGCAGCAGTGTGCAACGAGCTACCAAACAGAATGTCACCCAACCACAACAACAACAGCAGTAAGTACCAATTTACTTTCGCACACAACTTCAGGCATTCCTTCAAACTTACACTTTACTCATACCAGTTTATCTTTCACAGATAAACTACAGCTCTGGTACACGGATGTAGACAGGGAAGAGGTCACCACCAATAACCTAAATTCAACCAAATCTAAAAATCATGACTTTATCATCTGCTTCAAATTTTTTTTTTAAAACACGTTCACAGGTGAGCTACATATTATCTCTACCCACAATATTTGACCACGCAATGACTTGTGTTTTCGTTACAAGCATATATGAATACATTTCTTAATCAAATAGAACATCCTCAAGAACTGTTTACGAGCTCAAAATCAAACAACATAAACATAGGAGCACAAGACCCCAATGAGGAAGCCTGAAGAAAGAACATACAAGACATGAACTTTTAAATTCACCAAATGTTTTTTGTATACATGTTTTCTGTATTTTGAATGTGTACAATTTATTTAACTTTAGTTAAGTTTTTTACTACCATATTTTAATCTCAGAAACAATTTTAACCTCACGTAATCACAAATGAAATGACGATAATATCTAACTCACAACCCCATTAGACATCTGGATGCACTAATGGATGACTACATCTTTGTAACATGTACCAATGGCTAACGGATGTAATATTGTGATCTGTCAGCTGATGATGACTATACAGTCTACTTTACAATAAATAGTATTGATAGGCGGAATTTCTTTCTTGTCCATATACGCACAACATACTCTCCCATTGGCTAGTTATCCAGACGAGAGTCAACCCTACTAAGGTATGGAAAGGCATTGCAGATGTATTTTGTGGCCACACCTGCAGCAATCTGTAATTTGATCACATACATGTCAGGCTTGTTTATCATAAACTGGCTAAATGTGCACCTGGTTTTGCTGGTAAGTAACAGTTCATCAACTGTTATATTTTCACTTAGGTGGTTAACAGTCAAGGCAATTTTCCACAAATTTGTCCCAGATATCAAAGACAAGAGTGAACCTGTTAGCTGGCAGGCAGTCTGTTCGGGTTGATTTCTCATCGAAATGGATGAATCTGAGAAGCTCTCGAACTCTTTCTCTTGACATTTTGTCCTTCATGAATTACTGTCCACAAAAGCGCAACCATATCATCTGCAGACACACCTTTTGAACACAGAACACCCCAGGTATACACAATGGCAATCATACCCTTCAACTCTTCGAGTGACAGTCCGGTCAATTTTCTTGAGTTCTTTCTGAGCGATTGGTTCTGTGTGCCGTTTTATTATTAGAAGAAGCCCAGATTCATCAAAGAGGAGACGAAAGGCACTAATGACAGAGTCGTCAACTCGGTGGTAAAGTATATGTTGTAGAACCTCCCCCGCCCTTTCAGGATGTTCACTGCAGCCCCAGACCCCCCACTCGGTTCTGTCTCGAGCGACCATCTTCACTGATCAAACACCTAAAAGAGACAGACATTTGAGACAAGTTCGGAGGCAAATTAGTACTTTCGACTTCTCCTGTTGATAATTCATCCTCTGCCTCATTATCATCTTTGTCCTCACTTGTTTCTAGCAAAAAATTGTCATCTGAATTGGATAGTTAACTTTGAAGAGTCAACATTCGTATTTTCTAGCATACGAGATATAACATGTCTGCATGAAGAACATTTTTCAAATGGTGAGATGAATACAGTAATCAAGCTAACTGGAACACTGATCTGACAGTAAAAGCTCAACAGTACAGTACTAATAATCCAGGCTGGGTACAGTGTTGCCTGGCAATGCGACATCCTGCACTGTAATGAGGAGTTGTACTGGTGTCAAAATGACCCCTACCGCTGTCCAGGATATGCCGTGCGATACATCACCATAAACAGGAGGAAAAAATATGAAAAGTCAAGATATTTGAAAAGAAACGATATAAGAGTGTGCACATTATTAAAGGAAAACTGGAGGTGGGTGTCATTTTGACCCCCTTCCGCTGTTCTAGTGTTAACAAAAGAAACACAATATTGATAAAAGTAGACCAGAATTTAGACAGATGCTTTCACAGCCTGTAACTGTAGACATGACAAAAAGAACAAAAGCTTATTATTCTAGACCACAATCGATCATTCCGAGACTGCTTCAACTAACTTATCTACACTAATAATTTGCATTAATGATTAGCACAAATATATATATATATATATATATATTCGTTTACGGCCATTAGAGACCACGTTAGATAACAATTACCAGCCTGTCTTCTTTCGTCCGTCCACCCACGGTTAAGTTTTGGTTCGTCATGGAATCCCTGAAATCTGTCGATCACTGACCTAAACTTTGTTCGGTTTGAGATGTCTTCCGAATTTAGTCCCACCTGTCTGAGATCCTAATAATTTCTGTGTGAGTGGCACTTGAAATGGGTGTCATTTCCTCCTCTCTCTGGCAGAAAATCATCATCACTATCATTTCACCAATATCTCAATATCACTACTGCTATCGAAATCAATGACAACTCACCCTCTGAAAGTGTAAGAACTCTCTGCCGATGCATCCTATGTTTGAATGCAGCAATAATAATTCAAACATGATGTTTATAACCGCGTGACAAAAAGAACATTACAATGCTACATGTGGAAATAATAGACACTAGATGGTTGGTTTAAAGTGTGGCTAATAGATGGCAGAAGCACAGCAGATTGAGTAGACTTGCTTGCAGCAGCAAAGTGGTTAATAAGATATTCTGCAGGCAGCGTCTGCATTTTGAGGGAGTTTCTTCAAATATGGAATTTTGTAAAGATCTCTGCATGATGATTCCTATAAAAAGTAAATAGATCCAGAGCAGTATATCAGTCAGCCAATTCTTAAGCTTTTCAGTCTGCCCAATATAAACCACATCACATTATTTTTAATTTTATAAATTGCTTAGAAATTCTTCTTGCTAGTCCAACAAAAAGTGGCATAATTTTAATCAATTCTTTGTTTAATGTGTGGTATGTTGTAATTAGTATTCGACAGATTGACACTGAGTCGGCACGGGAAAGTACGGCTTCCTTTCTAACAAGCTTAGAAAAATTATATATCCTGTTGCTATGAAGGTCTACAGTTCTCAACAATTAGATTATAGGTGTAATGAAAAAGGACCAGCCTGATGTAGTGAAGTCAATGACGCTACTCTTGCACATGGTTTGCATAGTCGAAGCAACTACCCCAATGCAGACAGGTCAATTTCTAACAGAAAGAAAATATTCCTGAAAGCTTCACTTCACGAATACTTGTTCCTCTTCAACCTATCCTTACTCCCTTGGGAAAGTGGCTTGATTATTCCTCTGAGAGCGTAATTCAAGAGTTTGATCCTTCAAATTCAACATGTCTTAAGATTATACATGATTGGTGACAAACTTGGCGGACATAACATCAAAATTCGACAGATTATCAACATCAAACACACATTCTGAAACTGAAGGGCTTCCATTTGTGATGTACTGGAAATTTAAAAATAAACTGAGGATGCTCGAAAGCATGTAAATAGTGGAGTGGCTGATACAATTAGTGCAAAAGTGAAAAGGGCACTGTTGTCTAAAGTAGGTTATTCTATTCTTCACAAGAAAAATGACGTTCTTTGGGGACATGAACCAAATATGAGGATTCTGAACCAGAATTTTCCTCGGATGAAGTAACTTTATTTTCTCTAAGAACATTTCCTTTAAAACACCTTTGTTTATTAACTAAGATGGATTAATTACATACTATACAGTTGATAAAGAACATCCCGAATATGAGATTCTTAAACTGCAATACAGTGGAACTCGATTCTCAGTTTTTGGAGGAACCACGAAAAAAATGTACAACACGGGAACGAACGAACCATCAACAATTTGGTTAAACATCACAAAAATGAAATATGTATACTTACAATCTTACAGACATCCCTAAACCAAAGCAAACTACAGCCCCAATGGGCCTTCCATCTACCAAGCGACCGCTGCTCGGTCCGGAGACCTGCAGATTACGAGGTGAAGCATGGTCAGTGTGACAAATCCTCTCGGCCATTACTCCTGGCTCTCTAGACCAGGGTCGCCATCTCACCATTAAATAGCTCCTCGATTAAAGGTAATCGTAGAATGAGTGAACCTAGAACCAGCCCTCATATCCAGGTAAAAATTCGTGACCTGGCTGGGAATCAAACCTGGGCCCTCTGGGTGAGAGGCAGGCAAGTTTGCGGGGCCGACTTGAAACATTAATTACCGGTACGAAACTGAATCTTGAAACTTTACATTCAGTTTTACCAGGGAAACTTCATCACTTTCCTCTGAAAACTTCTTTCAGTTCAGCAACTTTTATCCACCAAACTCTTAGAAAAATCTAATACCAGTAACGCCAAACCAAACAAATATCGACCACAAGTCGTTTTTAATTCTCTAATTAATAAAATAAAGCACATTAGATCCAAAAGCGCACAACATGATGGCGAAATCCCCTCCATTGTAATTTGGTCACCGGTATACTGTTCGTAGTCAGTTTATGGAAATCTTGTACCGTGTAAATTAGGCCTGCATCGACTTATATAGGTTATGCTGAACTCGAGAATATGGTTTCAAATGTAAGTGTCGATCCTCAAGTTCTCAAATGCATTATATTCAATTCCACCCGTCACTAATCACAATCAAATTGGAAAGAAAAAATATCATTACTTCAGAAATTAAGGTTATTCGCGACCTTGAGCTCAAGTTGAAAGTGCGCACGCTATACAAGTCTGTACAAGTGCAAAATTATATGAAGTTTTTAAATGTAACTTGTGCAAATGAAACAACTGTGGGTTTTTTTTTCTTCACATTTTAACACAAGAACGTGAAATTCCCAGTCTTATATTAGGACCAAAACGATAATAAGCAATCCTAAAACCTCCCATGGCTTTATGTATTTAAGGTGCAACATCTGTTCTGGTCTCTGTAACATAATCTTATACAGTAATATTTAAATACTAAATTTGTGTTACTTACGAAGGAGCAGTTTTGATTCCTGCCTGAAAGCCCATTGACCATACAGTGCCCTGAAAGAAGTGCCAAAAACCTGTTCGGTAATACAGTCTGTACCGGGAGGTACACCTCAATCCCACACACTTAAAAGAAGCGCCTTAAGAAACACTATCTATCGAACAGCTAATGAATTAAGTTGGGACATTGATCAGAAGATGTCACTACTGAATAACTGAGTAATATGTTATTTTAAAGTTTCCTAAACTGATTGGATTTATTTGTTTTGTTTTGGTGCACATAGATGTCTGAGGTCATGCAATCTGGTGCAAGATGGAAGAATGAGCGATTTAAAGAAGTTTTGTGTGTACAGTGGAACCTCGATTATCCGTTCCCAGAAAATAAGTTTTCCAGGAATATGCGTTCAAATTATGTGGGCCCGCGAGCATCATAATTAAATCCATTGTAAAAGTCCCGCATTATCCGTTCCTCGAAGAAATGATTTCCCGGATCAACCGTCCAGAAATTCCAGTCCCATCAACGCTAAGTCCTTGATCAATCGTTTTTTAATAATAAACTGTATCTCACGAAAGGACAGCTATGGCATACTTATGGATCTTGGCGTTAACGCCCTGTCATTGCGATAATTGGAGCAGGTATTGTACCGGTACTGGAAAAGCGATCGGCGGTGAACTTGCATAAGGGACCATGTTGGCATCGCATTCGGGTGGTATTGTTTACAGAATCGCGGAAAATCAAGAAGCAGAGTGGCCACAACAATTGTAAGGATACACGGCGCATTTAGACAGCTCTGCTTGAAGACAGAACGAATTTCGTCAAATGTTCGCACTTATAAAACATCCATATTATGTCCAGGGTTAGATGTTTGTATTTTTACATTTTTTCGATCGTACTGCCGAACAGGTTTTCGGCACTTTGCTCAGGGCACTGTAGAGTAACTGGGTTTTCAGGCAGGAATCGAAACTGCTCCTTCTTAACACAAATTCAGTACCTATTTTTGATATTATCGTACATGATTATGTTAGCGAGACCAGAATAGATGTTGCACCTTACATTAAAAAAGAAAGCCATGGGAGGTCTTGGGATTGTCTATTGCTGTTTAGGTCCTAATGTAAGACTAAGAATTTTACATTTTCGTGTTAAAATACCAAAAACCGCAGTCATTTTATTTGCGCACGTTACATTTAAATGGTTTGTATCATTTCCCACTCGTACCGACATGTGCAGCGAGCGCGCTTTCCAGATGACCTCTAGGTCACGAATAACTGTAATTTCTGAACTTTTGATATTTCTTTTATCTTCCCAATTTGATTGGATTTGTGATGGGCAGAATTGAATATAATGCATTCGAGAACTTTTAACAATCGATACTTACATTCAAAACCATGTTTTCGAGTTCAACATAACCTTTAAAAGTTGATGTAGGCCTAATTTACGCGGTACAAGATTTCCAGAAACTGACTACGAACAGTATACCGGAGACCAAATTAACGATTAAGAAATGAAGGGATTCGCCATCATGTTGGGTGCTTTTGTATCTAATGTGCTTTATTTAATTAGATGACAGAATTAAAAACTACTTGTGGTCGATTGTCGTTTGGCTTGGCGTTATTAGATTTTTTGAAGAGTTTGGCCAGCCTAATCAAAGTTGCTGAACTGAAAGAAGTTTTCATTGCGACCAGGTCAGGCAATTTTACCTGGATATAAGTCTGGTTCCAGGTCCACTCAGCCTATGTGATTACCTTTAATTGTGGAGCTATCTAATGGCGAGATGGCGACCCTGATCTAAAGAGCCAGGAATATCGGCTGAGAGGATTCATCGCACTGACCGTGCGTCACCTCGTAATCTGCAGCCCTTCGGGCTGAGCAGCGGTCGCTTAGCAGGCAAAGGCCCATTGGGGCTGTAGTCTAGTTTGGTTTAGGAGTTTTTGTAAGATTATAATTATACATATTTCATTTTTGTGACGTTTAGCCAAATTGTTGATGGTTTTCATTCATTCCCGGATCCGTTTTCCCGTGTTGTATTTTTTATTTTCAGGGTCCCTCGAAAAACGGAGAATCGAGGTTTCACTGTATAGGTTTTCTCAACAGAATTGACTTCCATTTATTTTGGTACTTCATGGTTTGCAACACTTCCTTCTCATCCCGTCAGCTTTTGAAACTGGCCAAAAAGAAATTTTCTGTAAATATTTTTCAGCAAATCACACACAGGCTTCTTGTAGGTTTTTGGTTTATCCGATAAAATGAGAGGGTGTGTCCGGATTTAGTCCAGAGCCTTCTCAAACCCTCCCCTCAGGTATATACGCTGTGGCTTTTCCTAGTTACCTTGTCTTATTGATCGTCGGAGTTCTAAGTGTGTGTGTTAAGACAGGAGGCAGAGTGCCTCATTCATCGGCAGGCAGAACATCAGCCCAGGTAATGGCCACCAGTTTTCTATCTCTGTAGCTATCTCCGCAAACTTACCCAAGGGGAAGGTTCTAATCTTTAACTATGTAACCACCTGTTTTCTAAAATGTAAACTTTCTTTCAGCTAATGTAAAATTTCATAAAAGACAAATTGTAAATTGGGGATAGAGAGTGCGTTATCCTCAAGTTCCCTTCATTTATCTTGAGGCGACTACGATTTTGTAACCGTTTTTCTCCTGTAAATGACCAAGTAACTTGTTCTAGTCACCTCAGTAGTGTGGGATTAGCCTCTGCATCATCGGGCCTCAAGCCCACGTAGGGTTTTAAAACAGAGTTTTCAAGGAGGGCAAGTGTACACCTCCATATATTTTGAGTTTGGGCCAGTAATATTAAACTGTTCTTTTTCACGAAGGCCCAGTAGTATGGGTACTAGATACCCCTGTGCAATGGTATTGTAGGTTGTGCCTAGAGAGGCATCTAAGGTTTTGTGTAAAGTTGCCTTGAGTAGGCTGTAAGCAATACTTCGTTGAATTCGGAGAGCTTGTAAACTCTTTCTGGTTTTTGTGTGATACTGAGTGGTGCCTGTGGAAGGCCGTAAATGGTAACGGTTGGAGCAAAGTGCTACATTGGCGTCATTGTAAACTTGTACATTTGGAGCTTGAAGCCTAAAAATGTTAAATTCCCTATTTCAGGGTTTTCTATTCTGGTATCTAAATTGTCATTGTACCCGATACATTGAGTTCGTGGTTTATAGCATTTAAAAATCAGAGATTTAGCGTTTTGATGTTCAAATTTAGCATTTTGTAGCATCTAAAAACTTCTCAAATTCAGCGTTTTGTAGCAAAATGGTTAAAAATAGGCATAAGATGCTAAAATGCACATACAACAGATGGGAGTAAAATCATACTGTTTAATCACACTTTGCTCGTCATGAAGTTTTGAATTCACTATGGAAAATAAGACTGCAAGAAGCATTAACACACACACACACACACACATGAATATTCCTACTTACAAAATTTACAAACACAATTTCGAAGTGAAGAATACTATTCTGAACACATTTATCACAGTACAACGCACCTACAAGGAAGAGCAATTTCTATGATGATTGAAGTACAACATGCCATTCGAGACCGCCTATCAGTTACAAGTAGGTTGTACTTTCTAAAAAACCTCTAAATCGACACTGTTCGTGGAGGCCCAAATGCACAGCAGTGCTGCCGAGGCAAAGGAAGGACCGCAAAACATTTTTCTTCTTCTTCTTCTTCAAGCCTTTGTTTGATAGCAAAGTTGGCACATCAATATAGGCCTACCTGTATAGCTTACATAAAAATGTCCCGATTTGTGAAACTCGGCATGCTGTTGATCGTCACTTCACTTCTACCCATGGCTACCAGACAATAAAATAAATCGCTACTGTACTCTAAAATAGAACTACTACTCAACACCAATGTCAAGAATAACGGACTACGATCAAGGTTCAACACAAAGAGAATGAACGTGTGTACTTGAAAGTGTATTTGCTGTTTGATTGATTGTTCTTTGCAGTGCTCTTTGGCCAGTGAAAGATATTCCACACCTTTGGCCCAGCATTATTTGTGAAAGGAAATACTCCCTCACATACCATTTATTTTTTCGTCACTTTAACATACATTTGACTAATCACATACATAAGAATACACGGAGCAAAGTGAGCTTTCAGCTCGTTTCTAGTAACAGGAAACCAATGTTTTTGTTCGTAAGTATTACAGGTTTCAAGGGAAGCAGAAAAATTAAGCAAGAATTGTAAAGGCATAAGCATTGGTTTTCTTAGTAACGTGATCCCAGGACTGTGGGGTTAGAATTTCATTCCCTACGTCCATTTCCTTCGGATTATTTCCCAACCCCTTCCTCACTATAGAGTGAATTTCAGAAACTGGTTTGCATGTTACAGAAACAGGCTTATTGTCAACAAGATCATGATTCCAAGTATCATTTTACTAGACTTCCCACCCACTCTGGTAGCATTTTGGTTTTGTCACGTAGTTTCAATTGGCACTATCATCTCGGAACTGTAATCGGAATCACTTTCATCACTGTCAGTTGAAGTATTTTCACTCTCCAGATAATCATTTCCACTTTCAACATCACTATTTTCAAGCCAGTAACGAATAACCTCATCCATGCCGCGCTTGTTTAGAACGAGCGGCAAACGGAGCTGCTTTTTATTTTCCGTATTTCAGCTCAGAGTTACTATTTACACAGAGAAAATAGCTTCAGGTATCATCTGACATCAATTGGGTAGGCTGCAAAACAAAGAGAATAAATCACTCTGACCAGCTAACTGTGATAATGTTCCATGCACCAGGACGGAAGTGTCCATCAAAGTATGTTACCGCCTTACGATAGCAATACGCGCCGTAATAATTATGTCTCCCGAAATAAATAACAACATATATCTTATTTTTATGAAAATGCATCATTTTTAAAAAGATATATGTTTATTTCGTATAAAACAGAGAGTTTAGCATAAATTGTATAATTTTGCATTTTGAACGAATTTTGCATTTTATCGCTAATTCGAAACCGCTAAAAACCACTTGTACGGGTCATATATGATGAAGGCACATACACTGACAAAGTTTCAACATATTTCGCATTTATCGCAAATGCTAAAAATCACGAACTCTGATACATTGGTTTTTTTTCTTCACTAAGTGAAGAATTTTTTTAAGTCTGAGGTCCAAAAAGAAATATAACCTTTCTTCGTAAGTTTTAAATTAATTTTTGATATCGTAGATAGACCCTTTCAAGCCTACACCTTCTTTCACCCTTCTGTGATCCATGGATAACCCCAGAACACGCTCAAAAAAGTAAAGAAATAAACATGTAACCCTGGACGTTCCGTATTCAAGTAGAACTATGATAAATGTAAGAAATTTATTTCTCTTCCACCAATTAAATACAACTCAAAACGTTAAAATGAGAGTTGGAACGTTTCGCCCTTTCCTATGGGGCACCATCAGCCGTATCATTACCTCAAACCATATCAGGTACATGGTTAAACACCATTATAGACTTATGCTTTTCTGCACACTCCTGGATGTCATTATGTGTAATTCCCACTTCTTCAAGTTCTCTATCCACCTCAAGGAACCAAGCCCCTTTGGTTTTCATCTGCTGAAAGAAGGTAATGACTTGTTGGGTGCATTCGTGTCACATGCCCATAAAAGATCGTTCTTTTCCGGATGGTATCGGGAATATTCTCTACGTGGGTGCATAGTTTATTGTTATGATGTTTTGTGCACTCCCCATTGTCTTTGACAGGATCTAAGATCTTCCTTTCTTTGGCCTCCAGTTTCTCGATCAGTTCATTGCAAGACATTCGGAAGGCCTCTGGACACTGCAGTAATCCCTCAGCTTTGCATTGAAAGATATGGTCCTTTTGTTGTAGATGCCTTTGGTACGTCATTTCCATTTTGTTCATCTGTACTTTCTCTGACAAGTTTGTTGTTGTCCCACTGTGAGCTCTCTGGGTGAAATGTGTTGACTAGAAACTAGCACCAATTGTTACATTTTCTTTACTCTTCAGGGTACATAACTTGCTACAACGAAGGAACAAAGATGGATAACCAGTAATGATTATGAGATGTTAGTTATATGCAGTTCACTGTAAGATCACATTTTTACACATACATTAAGTCATTAAAATGTGCCCCCCTAGCAATTACTGTTTAGCGTTTGCTATTCAAAGGAACTGTCCCATTAAACTTCATCACTCTCACCCGATGTTTTCAAATTATTTATTTATTCATATCAGAAGCATTAATACTATAAATACATAAATACATATTACATACATTATAGACAGTCTCACTTATCAGAAATTGGCAACATCCAGTGAATTTTCATTTGCCTGAAGTAGATCTTGTACTGTACACTGCTACACTGCAACAAATGAGTCACACACAATGAGGACTCGATGTTGAAAACCCACTTCTGCAGGTTGCTTTTACATCTTGTCACACCTGCAATTAATCTATTCAGTGATCTCCAAGTACTGCATTTTCCCATGTGACCAGGTGGTAGTTCTTCACTTGGTGTCAGCCATTCTTCGGAGCGAGTGCAGCTTGCGCACCACATAAGAGCCTCTGCTGTTCTGAGGAAGCTTTTCCTTGATTTGAGTATTGGAGTAACTGGCCTGTATCCATACAGAGGATGAGCTTCAGATGTTTCCGCCTTGTTCCTCTCGCTTTTTGCTGCAACCTCTCGATGGATATCAGGAGGGGCAATACCAGCAAGACTCTACAATTTGTCCAACGGAGTAGATTTTAGACAGCCAGTAATGATGTAACAGGTATCGTTTAGAGCAACATCTACCTTCCTGGCGTGACTTGACTTGTACCATACTGGAGATGCACATTCCACTGCAGAGTAACATAGAGCAATGGAACAAAAGATCAGCGCTCATATGCGTCGTGTTCATCCATCAGTGAATTCGCTGACAAGTTGGCCGAACAGCACATTACTTTAGGACCTCTGATACAATGCTCTGACTGCTACATAAATGAAGAGTGCTATGGTCCAAACTTGGTACGCATTCTCTTCTCCACAGAAAGCGGATTCTGTTGCGAGCTTCCCATGTTATTACGTCATTATTCCAAAGTCCCAGTCCATGTCCTATTAAAAACATGCTAAACAAACCTGGATTTACGTCACTCTCTAGTACGTGTGTAATTCCCACAATAAGAAATTTAAATTAGCGTTCCCAGCAATGTTGCACGTGCGATGCACTAGATATGTCTGACCTGGGAGAGCATTTGGAAGAGAACTTAATTTCACGGCACTAATGTGTCGACCTACAGCTGCAGTGACCATCAGTCTTAAGCCAGTCTTTGACGTGGCCGTATGCCAACATTATGTCAAACAAGATATTTACATTTGGTACAATTAATTGGCTTTGACTTGCTGGAGTCATTTCAAATATCTATGCTGTATGCCAACATTATGTCAAACAAGGTATTTACATATGGTACAATTAAAGGGCTTTCACTTGCTGGAGTCCCATGAATGCCACATATTCCAAAAATTTATAGCTGAGAGGTTAAAAATAGGCTGCAGTTCTTAGAAAACAAAGGGTCACTGAGATTTTTGTGTCAAGTTCAAATATCTATGCAGTGTGCCAACTTTACGTCCAACTGCCGTATAGATAGGATCAAGGTGCATTGTTAGGCCGCAATTTTGCGGGGAACGTTGCGTTTAGTAGATTGAGGTTCTGTAACTTGCTTAACAGGTACTATGTTCATTTTTAGTCTATGTCAATGATACATGCTAGTTTTTCAGGATCCTTGTTGAGGCATATCATGCTATGTATGACATATTGAAATTAATGAAAATAGGTTGATTGAGCTCCCCTCTTCATACTTGCATTTACGATCAGATAAATTCAAAAATCTGAGAAAGAAAAACAGGAAATAGGAATTAGAGTAACGGATAGTGTGTGCCTCCTAAAAGGTTTGTGTCCTGTAGAGTGTGTGTTACTTACATGTGGGCTGGATATGTCCTTGAGTATAGTCGGGAGCGTGCTGCACACTGTTGCATGTACGTCGTGTTGTAGTGTTCAGTTTGAGAGGTGGTGGAGAGTGGGAAGCAGCCTGTATTATCCGTCACTAAAACTGAAGACCACTTAACATACAAAATCTACAGAAAACCTACACAAACCTCCAATACAATAAAAGTAGATTCCACTCACCCTAATGGACACAAAAAGGCAGCATACTACAGTACGATATACAGAGCTTTCAACATACCCCTATCCCAGGAAGAATTAAATAAAGAACTAAACCTAATTCACGAAATTGCGGAGCATAACGGATACAATAGAAACATGATAAACAAAATCATTCACAAAATAAAACATCAACTGAAATCCAAATTAAGTAGAAAGAACAAACCTAAGAAAGACTATGCACGGTAACAACACCCTCATCCACCCCATAACTAATATCTTCATAAGATACAATCTAAGAATAGCTTACAGAACCACACGTAATAATGCTTCCATTTTATATGACACTACATCTGTCAATGAAAACAACAAATACAGCCACTCAGGAGTATGCCACCAGCTACATCGGGTGCACCGGTATTTATTTATCTATTCGCTACAACGAACATATCAATGCCACTAAAAATAATAGCTCTTCGTCCATAGGGCAACATTACAAGTGATGAAAATCATTTTTTGTCCGTATTGAAAGTTTCATAAACTGTATATAGGATAATATCTTTTGTTTATTTCCACCTATTCAATACATTACAAGAAGTTGGCATTTATTTTAAAACATTATTCAGATGAGACATGTTTCGCCTCTCACTTTGAGGTATCTTCAGTCATTATCAAAAACCTTATTATTTTACCAGGCATCTGGTTAAAGATATTCAAAAATGTGTTTGATGATTATAAGAGAGGTAAGATTTACGTTAGTTATAAACATGTACATGAAGTAACTAAAGATCCAATATATTGATAAAAACATATGTAGTTCTTTGTTGAATAGGACTTGTTTGATTCTACTATAGTAAGAGAAGGTGGCTTGAAGCCGTAGTCGTTAATAGATGTCTAATACATAGTGGAAGGCATAAAATATCAGTTCTATGAGAATATACATTACATTCAAATGATACTAAAAACTAGTGGATTCAAAGGTAGTACATATAAAATGTTCAATGAAATAACTATTGATCTAATAAAATGATAAACACATATGTAGTTCTTTGTTAATTAGGACATCGTAAGATTGTACGGCTTAAAGCCGTAGTCATTAATAGATGTCTAATACATAGTGGAAGGCATATGAAATCAGTTCAATGAGAATATATAATACAAATAATTGATACATAAAAACTGGTAGATTCATAAGAGGTACATTTAAAAATGAAGGCGTCATGTGACTATAAAAGACAGTTGATGGCTTAAAGCCGTAGTCAAGGTTTGAAATGTAGGTCAAATAACTGCTAAATATATGGTAAAAAGATATAAGTCAAAATATACAGCTTAGTATAAAAATATGAAGGAAAAACATTCCAATTGCTTGACAAAAGTTACTTGACGTTGGCATGCGTATGTCCGTGATATTTATCGGTCAACATTTCGTAGGTTATTTTAGATTTATTCGGCAAGATTGCGTTGACAAGAAGTTCACCAGATGTTTATAGTTGGCCTAATTTGTAAGAAGAAAGTTGCAGAGATGATGATGGGTGGAAATTCTCAACGTTGGTATGGTTTTTTTGACGTGAAGGTTGGAGAGCTGTTGTGTTCTTCTTCGATGACAATATATTTTATAAAACGTTGATTGTAAATAATTTATACTATTGAAGAGTATTATGGAAGTTTGATGAAGCTGTTGAATTATTGTTGTTATAGAATGGTTCTGAAATGAAGAAAAAAACTGTAGTTAATTTTGACGAAAATGAAAGAAAACATGGGAAGGTTTTGTTTAAGTGTTGTTAGTGAGAAAATGTTGGTGCTTACCTATGGCGTTGTAGGCCCATTTAACAAGCTGTGTGAGGCGCTATTAGGATACTAATGGTCACTAACGGTTTTTACTCCTTGTGTTGTACGTATGTCGTCTGGCTAGAGGGGGGTGGGTAGGACGGGGCGGAGTTGTAGGCTTGTGATTCGTGAACGGGAGGGAGTTGTGAATGGTAGGGGAAGCGGAGGGGCGTGTATCATTTATTGGTTTCTGAATGGCGCGTGAAGGGGAATTACGTAAGATGGGAGGGGGAGGGGGGTATGATGTATTTGTTGACGTAGGGGTGTTTGTTGATACTGTTTTGAAAATATTAAAAAACTTTTTGTCCTGAAGGTTTACATTATTGAATAATGTTACTATTTGGTCATATAAAGGGCTTCTATTGTCTATTGGATCATTTAAATTCTTATTAGCATTGAATTTTTGGTCCAAAAATATGTATAAATTTTCGAATTCGGTCATAAGTCTACCTTTTTTTACTGTTTTTAAAATTTGAAGGTCCTGTTCAATTGTGGTAAAGTTGTGCCCCGTTTCTTTCATGTGATTGCTCATTGCTGAGTGTTTATTATGTTTCTGAGCATTGAAATGTTCTGTGTACCTAGTTATGAAGCTTCTTCCTGTTTGTCCGATGTATGAGCTGAGGCACTCATTACATTTTAATCTATAGATACCGGAGCCTGAGTATTTATTATTTTCTGAATTTATTGTATTATGATTGAAGTACATTTTTTGGTTTGAATTTTGAGTTTTGAAAGCTATTTTGATCTCTTGATTTTTTAAGGTGTTGGTTACTTGGTGTATGATTGGGTTGGTGTATGTAAAGGTTGCGAACTTTGATTTTTCATTTTTTATTGGGGAGAGGTTTGTGGATAGTTTCAATTTAACTTTATTGATTAGTTTGTCTATGATAGAGGGATTATATCCATTAAAAGTGGCTATTTCTTTTATTGTATTTATTTCTTTTTTAAAATTGGTCGCTGAAAGGGGGATTTTTAGAGCTCTGTACACCATACTATAAAATGAGGACTGTTTGTGTGATTGTGGATGAAGGGAACTTTGTTTAATAGTTATAGGTGTGAATGAGGGTTTTCTGTAAATTTGGAAATCAAACTTATTGGAAGTTCTTGTTATTGTGATGTCAAGAAAATTAATTGATTTGTGGTTCTCGTCCTCTTTAGTGAATTTAATATTGTTATCCAGATTATTTAAATAAGTTAATATGTTTTCACTATTGTTGAGGTTTTTGTCAAAAAAGTACTAAACTTCGTCTTACAAAAAAACTTTTTCACTTTCAACAATAAAATATACAAACAGGAAGGCCTGGCCATGGGAGACCCTTTATCCGGAATACTTGCTGAAATTTATATGGAAAACCTCGAAAACAGCAAAATAATAAATAACATCAATGGATTAAATCTCTGGCTACGCTATGTTGATGACACGCTAGTAATAATTGACAAAAACCTCAACAATAGTGAAAACATATTAACTTATTTAAATAATCTGGATAACAATATTAAATTCACTAAAGAGGACGAGAACCACAAATCAATTAATTTTCTTGACATCACAATAACAAGAACTTCCAATAAGTTTGATTTCCAAATTTACAGAAAACCCTCATTCACACCTATAACTATTAAACAAAGTTCCCTTCATCCACAATCACACAAACAGTCCTCATTTTATCGTATGGTGTACAGAGCTCTAAAAATCCCCCTTTCAGCGACCAATTTTAAAAAAGAAATAAATACAATAAAAGAAATAGCAACTTTTAATGGATATAATCCCTCTATCATAGACAAACTAATCAATAAAGTTAAATTGAAACTATCCACAAACCTCTCCCCAATAAAAAATGAAAAATCAAAGTTCGCAACCTTTACATACACCAACCCAATCATACACCAAATAACCAACACCTTAAAAAATCAAGAGATCAAAATAGCTTTCAAAACTCAAAATTCAAACCAAAAAATGTTCTTCAATCATAATACAATGAATTCAGAAAATAATAAATACTCAGGCTCCGGTATCTATAGATTAAAATGTAATGAGTGCCTCAGCTCATACATCGGACAAACAGGTAGAAGCTTCATAACTAGGTACACAGAACATTTCAATGCTCAGAAACATAATAAACACTCAGCAATGAGCAATCACATGAAAGAAACCGGGCACAACTTTACCACAATTGAACAGGACCTTCAAATTTTAAAAACAGTAAAAAAAGGTAGACTTATGACCGAATTCGAAAATTTATACATATTTTTGGACCAAAAATTCAATGCTAATAAGAATTTAAATGATCCAATAGACAATAGAAGCCCTTTATATGACCAAATAGTAACATTATTCAATAATGTAAACCTTCAGGACAAAAAGTTTTTTAATATTTTCAAAACAGTATCAACAAACACCCCTACGTCAACAAATACATCATACCCCCCTCCCCCTCCCATCTTACGTAATTTCCCTTCACGCGCCATTCAGAAACCAATAAATGATACACGCCCCTCCGCTTCCCCTACCATTCACAACTCCCTCCCGTTCACGAATCACAAGCCTACAACTCCGCCCCCTCCTACCCACCCCCCTCTAGCCAGACGACATACGTACAACACAAGGAGTAAAAACCGTTAGTGACCATTAGTATCCTAATAGCGCCTCACACAGCTTGTTAAATGGGCCTACAACGCCATAGGTAAGCACCAACATTTTCTCACTAACAACACTTAAACAAAACCTTCCCATGTTTTCTTTCATTTTCGTCAAAATTAACTACAGTTTTTTTCTTCATTTCAGAACCATTCTATAACAACAATAATTCAACAGCTTCATCAAACTTCCATAATACTCTTCAATAGTATAAATTATTTACAATCAACGTTTTATAAAATATATTGTCATCGAAGAAGAACACAACAGCTCTCCAACCTTCACGTCAAAAAAACCATACCAACGTTGAGAATTTCCACCCATCATCATCTCTGCAACTTTCTTCTTACAAATTAGGCCAACTATAAACATCTGGTGAACTTCTTGTCAACGCAATCTTGCCGAATAAATCTAAAATAACCTACGAAATGTTGACCAATAAATATCACGGACATACGCATGCCAACATCAAGTAACTTTTGTCAAGCAATTGGAATGTTTTTCCTTCATATTTTTATACTAAGCTGTATATTTTGACTTATATCTTTTTACCATATATTTAGCAGTTATTTGACCTACATTTCAAACCTTGACTACGGCTTTAAGCCATCAACTGTCTTTTATAGTCACATGACGCCTTCATTTTTAACTGTACCTCTTATGAATCTACCAGTTTTTATGTATCAATTATTTGTATTATATATTCTCATTGAACTGATTTCATATGCCTTCCACTATGTATTAGACATCTATTAATGACTACGGCTTTAAGCCGTACAATCTTACGATGTCCTAATTAACAAAGAACTACATATGTGTTTATCATTTTATTAGATCAATAGTTATTTCATTGAACATTTTATATGTACTACCTTTGAATCCACTAGTTTTTAGTATCATTTGAATGTAATGTATATTCTCATAGAACTGATATTTTATGCCTTCCACTATGTATTAGACATCTATTAACGACTACGGCTTCAAGCCACCTTCTCTTACTATAGTAGAATCAAACAAGTCCTATTCAACAAAGAACTACATATGTTTTTATCAATATATTGGATCTTTAGTTACTTCATGTACATGTTTATAACTAACGTAAATCTTACCTCTCTTATAATCATCAAACACATTTTTGAATATCTTTAACCAGATGCCTGGTAAAATAATAAGGTTTTTGATAATGACTGAAGATACCTCAAAGTGAGAGGCGAAACATGTCTCATCTGAATAATGTTTTAAAATAAATGCCAACTTCTTGTAATGTATTGAATAGGTGGAAATAAATAAAAGATATTATCCTATATACAGTTCATAGGGCAACATGTCGAGGAACACAAGCACAAGTTCACTAATATTGAGAATAAAAAGGAAATGTTAAATATGAACCCCACAGGCCCATTGCTCAATATAATGGAAGATTTTTACATCAGTATGGACCAATACGCTAATCCCAACCTCAAATTAAATGAAATCACAGATAAAACAAACATTCTCTTCAACACAGCCATTCCCATTCTGAAATGCACATACCGTATTTACCCAAATAATCCCCGCTATCGAATAATGCCCGTACACTCATTTTAGGAAGGCTCATTTGGAAAAAAAATGAAATGAACTAAAATTCCTTCCATCGAAAGAGTAACGTAGGTATAAACATACATTTCGTATCAGTCCGTGAAGTGCACGTGGTCTTTACGTAAATATGAACATGTAAATTTACAGATATAGCTACTTTGCCTGAGATGATAAAAATACATTATCACTGCTATAAAGTACATTTTCGATGAAAATAACCAAGTATGCCTATGTTTTTTCATTCAGTTATATCTTGAATTCCAAAGCGATGACCTATATTTTTCGTGGGCTTAAATGTTTCCTGAAAGTCTAAATTAATTTTATCACCAAACCCCGAGAAAGTGTTGAGGGAAATTTTCGAAATATTAAGGAAGGTAAATGAACGGGCCAGTTTCAATGCCATAGGATATTCGCCGTTTTAAAACATATCAAATATTGTTGTACGCAGAACATTTTTATTGAAATCATTAAGGTCTGTCACTGGCTTTTTCCTCTTAGGGTTTTTCCCTGGCGACCTGAACACCACATTATTTTTATTTCCGTAGCTTGTTTTATCCTCTGTACTGTTCGCAGGCCGATACCGCACGCGAGTGCTGTCTTCTTTTGTGGGGTGGCAACATGGCGTTCCTCACCTTCCCTGCCTCTGAACGCCTACTGCTGCATGCTTACAAAATGAAATACACTTTAAATACTACTTCCCTCGCCTGTCGATGCAATACTTGTCTTTTTGCTCTTCCTGGATCCATCCTACACACGCAAATAATTCCCTAAATTTGATGATTATGATATTTAGAAATAAAACTCGAAACATTCAATCGTGACCTGCAAAAACAGGCACTTCTTACTGAAATAATTCTATTGGCTCTGCGGAAAACACGTCACACTACAAAGCACGCGAATGTTACTGCGCAGCCCTCTTCAAACCGCCTTCCCGGCTGTGTTCTACTCTAGAATCCTCTCCTAAATTACTTACAAGTTCGTCACACTCCACGTCTAAAACACTTCTCACATGTGGTCTCTGTTTACTAGACAGTAACACGACCAGTGGTGGATAATTCTTTTCATGCAATGTAAACACTTGAAATAAACACACAGGCGAAATCTGATGTTAGTTGTGCGATACAGTAAAACTTCATTAATTCGAAGCCTTTGAAATACAGAAATCGGACTTCAAATTACGTGATTTCGAATTAACAGCCATCTTGTAATTCAGAAATGCCAATCCTCGCCAATTTTCGCATATTCTGCTTTTCCGCGTACTGCCGGCTAGTGATATTGTGGCGTTCCTTAAAACGTGAATACAAAAGAATTACGATTTCACTCTATTTTCAACTATGAAACACACTATACACAAACCGATGTGAGTGAAAGTGCGGAAAGCTACCCCTGCACGTTCCGAAAGACAAGTTCTATTGTGACGTGGAGAAATTTTGAATTTAAATTACTCTGTAGAATACGGTACTATTTTTAAAAAAATGTAAAGTCAGTTTAGAATTAAAAGACTGAATTGTTTTCCGTTTAAATATGACATATGGGGGACAGGTTTCTTGCATCTATGGTTACACAAAGCACAATTGTACAGTCTGCATCAAAAACTAGGTGAGCCAGGAGCATGTTGGCAACCTTGACGCAAATAAAACCCGCACCAAAATTTCGTGCCTCAAAATTTTTTTTTAAATATGTGGGTATTATTCGCGTAAATACGGTATTTAAAAAGAATCAGCAGACCCAAACCCCCATATACAACCGAAAAGACATACCCCACTCCACCCCACCGGCTGCTTCCCCCACCGCACCACCTCTCAATCTGAACACTACAACACGACGTACATGCAACAATGTGCAGCACGCTCCCGACTATACTCAAGGACATATCCAGCCCACACGTATCACACACTCTACAGCACACAAACCTTTTAGGAGGCACACACTATCTGTTATTCTAATTCCTATTTCCTTTTTTCTTTCTCAGATTTTTGAATTTATCTGATCGTAAATGCAAGTATGAAGAGGGGAGCTCAATCAACCTATTTTCATTAATTTCAATATGTCATACATAGCATGATATGCCTCAACAAGGATCCTGAAAAACTAGCATGTATCATTGACATAGACTAAAAATGAACATAGTACCTGTTAAGCAAGTTACAGAACCTCAATCTACTAAACGCAACGTTCCCCGCAAAATTGCGGCCTAACAATGCACCTTGATCTTATCTATACAGCAGTTGGACGCAAAGTTGGCACACTGCATAGATATTTGAACTTGACACAAAAATCTCAGAGACCCTTTAATCTCTAAGAACTGCAGCCTATTTTTAACCTCTCAGCTATAAATTTTTGGAATATGTGGCATTCATGGGACTCCAGCAAGTGAAAGCCCTGTAATTGTACCATATGTAAATACCTTGTTTGACATAATGTTGGCATACAGCATAGATATTTGAATGGGACTCCAGCAAGTCAAAGCCAATTAATTGTACCATATGTATATATCTTGTTTGACATAATGTTGGCATACAGCATAGATATTTGAATGGGACTCCAGCAAGTCAAAGCCCTTTAATTGTACCATATGTATATTAGTATTGGCATTCTTGTTTAATTTTTTGTATGTTTTATTATGTACAGTCCCTACTACGCAGATTCATCAACAGCTGATGATGATCTACTTCTTACAGGTTGACACCGGTACTGTTTTTTAATGTAAATAATTCTAAACACTTTGTAAAATTAAGTGTTGATTAGGTGGAAAACTCGTCCTTCATGCTTGTGTGACGTGTTACTGCTTAATTTTACGTTCGTAAGAGAATTGTGTAACAATGTACTGCACTTACGCATATTAGTTTGCAGGACATTGTTATGGAGAAGAAAGCTAGATAGTTTACAAATCATGAAAAAATAAGTTTATTGAGAAAACGGATGCTAATACACACATAAAACGTGTGCAAATCGCCCCGATGCTGGAAATTCCTACGATAACTTTAAACATTTGTAAGCGACGTGTAGAGTTTGCGTCTCTAAGAATATTTTTCCTTGATGTTTTCCTATGTTGGTGTTCTTAAATGTATTTTTATATATTTCATTAATTATAATTCTAAACACTTGTTTCTTTGTTTTGATTGTAATTACTTTTACGTTCAAACCTAACCTTAAATTTAACACCAAATTGTAATTAATTACCATGTTCCCTCTTTACGACATTTTCTTTGGTCCCCACAAAAAAGTCCGAGCCAGTTTTGGCTGCATTAGCTGTCAGTCAAGGAAAGCGTGAAAGCTGTTGCCGCACTGCTCTACAAGGAAAATACATTGGCATTAGATTTAAAGAAGCCACTTTGGAAGTAAACATCCCATATCCTACATCTGTAATACGACGTCCCTGCAGGAATTACATCAAGCAATAACCACAGGTGCCTGCCTTGTCTCTGAACTTACTGGGCTGTAATTTTGGACTACATAAGAGAGACAATTTCAGTGCATTCATTAATTTAGAAAGTACAATTGTGTGAGAAGATATCGCCGCCCCCCTCTATTCCTTTGCTAGTACTTGTTTTAAATGTTATAAACCACAATATCCTCTCACTATGTCAGATGTGCCCGCTCTACGTCCCCAGTTGGGTGAAAGAATGGTGTTGAGACTAGCGGGTTCAAGCTCTCTCTACTACAATTAACATTTCCTTTAAATTCATTATACTCCACACTAGCAGATGGCTTGGGCTGTATAGTTTGATGGAGCAGACACAAGATAGAGGATTACAGAGCACGCTTCAAGGAGATGAACATAACTTACCAGGACAGCAAGATCCGCTTGCGCTGCACCTCCGATCATGTTAGGAACAAAACTTTTATGTCCAGGGGCATCAAGAATAGTGAAGTGTTTTCGTTCAGTTTCAAAATATGCTCGTCCAACTTCTACAGTCTTTCCCTTCTCTCGCTCTGTAACAGTCCAATACAGTTCATTAGTTCCATCTGTCCTACAACTGTCTGGTTACTCACCTGAGACCCTTTTATTTTATTTTCTTAATTTCCACCTTCTAAAATGGGGGAGTATGTGAAAAGACAGGTTGGTTTGGAGGGGTTTTAAATTATAAAAAGATAAGTTATGTCTTGTTTGATCTTCAATCTAATAATTATTTATCTAAATAACGAAAGAAGAATTTTTTTAAAAGCATTTACAAAGTAATAAGATGGACCAAGATCTCCCTTGGTAAAATATTCGAACCCCAATTCTTCTTTGTATAAACAAATATTTTCCCCACTTTATCTTCTGGAATTCCTACTTTATACAGGTGAACTTCAATTATCCATTTCTGGATTATTGTAATTTAATAACTCATTTTGTGTTGTTCCATATTGTCTGTACAGTAAAGAAAAATATATAATTATTCCATCTCGGTCAATACAGTAAAATGTGTCTTAAAGGGCCTTCTTCAGTCTTGAAAATAAAACAAAGTTAATGGTAAAACACAATGCTGAAAGTGCTGTGAAATATTTATCTCGTATTCTTTTTTTTTTAATTTACAATTTGCTTTACGTCGCACCGACACAGATAAGGCGACAATGGGCTAGGCGTGGTCTTAATCACGGTACACCCCAGCATTGGATTGGTGTGAAAATGGGAAACCATGGAAAACCATCTTCAAGGCTGCTTACAGTGGGGTTCGAACCCACTGTCTCCCAAATGCAAGCTCACAGATCTAACCGCATGGCCAGTTTGCATGCTGTAGAGATCTTTATATTTCCCCTTAACTGGTCCTAGGATCTTCCTTAGAATTTTTCTACTTTTCACATTCTGTACCTATGTCTCGACAATAATTGTACTTCATTAGATTAGGATACTACTTGTGATAGAACTGTGATAAAACTGAACCTCGATTATACGTTCCCGGAAACTACGCTTTCCCGTATTATTCGTTCAAATTACGTGGTCCCATGTTGTAAAAATCCTGCATTATCCGTTCCTCCAAGAAACTATTTCGCGCATCAATCATCCAGAAATTTCAGTCCCATCAACACTAAATCCTCCATCATGCATTTTACAAGAAACTGTGTCTCACAAAAGGACAGCTATGGCATACTTACGCCCCGTCATTCGATAGAGGAAATACTGTACTGGAAAAGCAATTGGCAGTGAACTTGCATAATGGACCATCTTAGCACTGCATTCGGGTGGTATTGTTTAGAGAATCCTTGGAAATCATAAAGACGAGCGCAGTTCGACAGCTCTTACATAAGATGGAATGAGTTTCATCAAATGTTCGTACTTGCAAAATGTCTACATTAAGTCCAGGGTTAGATGATTATTTTCTTTTTTCACTTTTTTCAAGTGTATCGCCGAACAAATTGTCAGCACTTCCCTCAGGGCATTTTATAGTGTCTAGGCTTTCAGGCAGGAATCAAAACTGCTCTTTCTTAACACAAATTTAGGATTTTAATATCATCGTATACGATTATGTTATCGAGACCAGAAGAGATGTTGCATGTTACATACATAAAGCCCTGGGAGGTTTTGGGATTGCCTATTTCTGTTTTGGTCCTAATATAAGACTGGGAATTTCACATTTTTGTATTAAAATATTATAAAAACCGTAGTCGTTTTATTTGCACACGCTACATTTAAAAAGTTTGTAGCATTTCGCACTCATACCGACTTGTACAGCGACCGCATACTCCAGCTGAGCTCAAGGTCACGAATAACTAATTTCTGAAGTTTTGAAGATACTTTTTTCTTTCCAATTTGATTGTGATTAGTGACAGGCAGAATTGAATGTAATTCATTCGCGAACTTTCCTGAATCGATACTTACATTCAAAACCATATGCTTGAGTTTGACATAACCTTTAAAAGTCGATGTAGGCCTAATTTACGCGGTACAAGATTTCCACAAACTGACTACGAACTGTATACCGGTAACCAAATTAAAATGGAAGATTAATAAAAGGGATTTCGCCATCATGTTGGGTGCTTTTGTATCTAATGTGCTTTATTTTATTAGATTAGAGAATTAAAAATTACTTGTGGTTGATTGTTGTTTGGCTTGGCGTTAGCGGTATGACTGTAGAATTTTCGAAGAGTTTGGGTGATCGAAGTTGCCGAACTGAAAGAAGTTTTTTTGTTTGTGTATTTTTTCCTAGTTGGTTTACGTTGCACCTACACAGATAGGTCTTATGGTGACGATGGGACAGAAAAGCCCTAGGAATGGGAAGGAAGCGACCGTGGCCTTAAGGTACAGCTGCAGCATTTGCCTGGTGTGAAAATGGGAAACCACAGAAAATCATCTTCAGGGCTGCCAACAGTGGGGTTTGAACCCACTATCTCCCGGATGCGAGCTCACAGCTGCGCTCTCCTAACCACGCGGCCAACTCGCCCGGTGAATGTAAAGTTTTGAGATTTTTAAGTCACGTACTGGTAATTATGTTTGAAGCTGACCCCGCGGTCTTAACTTGCCTGCCTCTTATCCGAAGGGCCCAGGTTCAATTCCCGGGCATGTCACGCATTTTTACCTGGATATGAGGGCTGGTTGCAGGTTCACTTCTTCTACAATTACCTTCAACTGAGGAACTATGAAGTGGTGAGATGGCGACCTTGGTCTAGAGAACCAGAAATAACGGCCGAGAGGATTCATCACACTGACCATGTGCCACCTCATAATCTGCAGGCTGTCAGGATGAGCAACGGTCGCTTGGTAGGCAGAAGGCCCTTTGGGGCTGTAGTTTGGTTTAGGGGTGTAAGATTATAAGTATAATATTTCATTTTTGTGATGTTTAGCCAAATTGTTGAAGGTTCATTCGTTTGCGGATTTTCCATTTTCCCGTGCTGTAGGTTTTTTTTGGTGGTCCCTTCAAAGACGGAGAATTGAGGTACCACTGTATTGAGATTTTTAACTCGTGTATACTCCACATGGCTTTACTTTTAAATTCATGTTTTGGCCAATTTTGGCTCTGTCTTAAAAACAAAGACATCCAACTAATCCCAAACGGCCATTCATATCCATTTTTATTGGCAGAAAGCTAGTTGCCAACTCTATTGTGTACATTCGCCACGTAGTTAACCTACCTCGCTCAGCATGTGCGGTATCATTGCCATGTCAACGCAGAAGAGAAAGTTTGGGCTCAGATTAAGGGTTATGTTGCAACAACAAATAAGCGGCTCATTGTTTCCGAAGTGGAAAACCTGTTAGTCGAAGTTGTGGAGAATATCAGTGCCGATGACCAGAGGAAAGTTGTGCGTCATACATAGGGGCCTTATTTTTTGGTGAAATAAAACTGTTGATTTCGGTGTTAAAACTGAACTATTTCGGTAGATATTTCGTGAAATAAATTGTTATACTGATTGATGTTTCCTGCGAAATCTTCCTTGTAGTAGCTTATGGGGTAAATGTAACTAACTTTGTGATAAGGGGTTTTAAAGTAAACTCTTGTAATATATCATTGTTATTAAATCTTAGAAAAACCAAATATGCAAATTGTTATAGAAATAAATATATAAATCACTAAAAAAAATGGCACTACAGCCCTTGAAGGGCCTTGGCCTACCAAGCGACCGCTGCTCAACCCGAAGGCCTGTAGATTATGAGGTGTCGTGCGGTCAGCACGACGAATCCTCTCGGCCGTTATTCTTGGCTTTCTAGACCGGGGCCGCTATCTCACCGTCAGTTAGCTCCTCAATTCTAATCACGTAGGCTGAGTGGACCTCGAACCAGCCCTCAGGTCCATTTAAAAATCCCTGTCCTGGCCGGGAATCGAACCCGGGGCCTCCGGGTAAGAGGTAGGCATGCTACTCCTACACCACGGGGCCGGCATATAAATCACTGATAATTCGAAATGAAGTTAGGTGATCTGCCCTGTGATATACATTTATACATAGCCTACATTTTTAGACGTTGAATTACTTGTCTCCAAAGTACAAACTAAGCATGGTATCAACATAATCAGGATGCAGAGTTGTGCGACAGTCAGATTGTGTCTTTGTGTAAGCAGAGAAGCTCCTCTCGATGACCACATTAGACGTCGGAAACCATAAAGCTTGCGAACACTTTGATGTAAATTCACTGTGGTCTTTTATAAAACCTAAAACTTTGCTAACACTGTCTTCTTTCACTTCCTCAACCAGATGTGCTTTCATTCCATTTTTCAAAGTAATGTAGCTCTGGAAGATGTTCATGGATATGCTCTTTTTCCCTGGTCGGGGCTGAGTAGCTCAGATGGCTTTCTGACCCCAATTTGGCAGGTTCGATCCTGACTCAGTCCGGTGGTATTTGAAGGAGTTCAAATACGTCAGCCTCGTGTCACTAGTCTACTGGCACGTAAAAGAACTCCTGCGGGACAAAGTTCCGGTTATCTCGACGTCTCCAGAAAACGTAACAGTGGTTAGTGGGATATGAAAACAATACCATTATTACTACTCAAACAGGCGATTTATTTACAATAGGCCTACCAATACAACATATTTTTCAGTAAAGACAGTATTATTTATCTTTCCTATTCATTCTCTTCCTCATGCAAGGATTATCCTATTTTTCTAGAGGCATGTTGGCTTGCATGAATGCTTTTTTCTGTATCTATTACAAATTGCTCTATATAACTTTTTCAACACCTTTACGATGTGTAAAGTATCGCCGATTGTTATTTGCCGCTTGGAATTATGTTCATTTGCTTCATTCTGATTCTCTGCACTGTATATCGTAGCCTACGTTTCAACTTTACGAATATTACCGGTCCACTACTGATACATTACAATCTCTCTTGCAACGTCAGATACATAGAACCCCTCACTGTTGTATTCTTCGGCCCTCGAAAAACCTGTTGTGACTTCAGTTTTCGGCATTTTCATACTTAAATGTTGGACATTTGCCGATAAAGGTTCATAAGTAACGAACTCTCATTGCGCACTGCTGTATCTACGACCGGTCTTGTATCTTGTTACGACCACAACGCTATTTGCTGTAATCGATAACAGATATTGATTTTTATCGACTGCCTTAGAGATCGCGGAACTGAATGCACATACTTTCCATACACAGTGCGTACCGCTTTGTGTGCATTTGTGCGGGGAATATACAGCGCTATCAAGCAAATGAGAAGGAAACTACAATAGTCAAGTTCTCAGAAGCATTTAAACGTTTACTGGAGAGCTCTTCTGGTGCTATTTTGCATTTTTCGCACCAAATGGTGTATATTTCGTGATTATTTGCGCAATTCGCACAATAAATCAAATTTCGCGATATTTCGTGAGTTCCTTTTGCTAAAATACGGTATTTTTAGTACATGGGAAGCACTGATCTTTATACATGGATCGCTGATGGCAGGTCTCCGCTGCAGGAGAAAGTATGCCAAGTTGAACGCGCGGTTCGCCATGTTGGCGTACCCAACCTCGAGCTCTCCTTATGGGGAAGCAATGATAATATAGTCAGTTTTAAGTCGCAATTAATGGCGCATTGGAATAATTAAAAATATAGAGACATGTTCACTCAAAGCATAAGGACATTGTGATCACTGACACGTCATTCCGAGGTCAGTAAATCTCCGGGATAGCAATCAACATGAGTGTATAATAACGGCCGGCAAATATTAACTTAGGTGCTGAATACATGCAATTAGCGATCGGTAACACAATACGAGTGAAAACCAGTTTCTGGAAACATTGCTGTAAATTGTATACATGTATGCCACGAAATTATGCATTCTTAAAATGATGTACCTATAAACGTAGCTCAATATACAGGCCTAGATTCGACATATCGTAATTGGTGCTTGATAATGAATTTCTGTTTCCTGTTTCCAAGAAATAACGCGCATATTATCAAATTAAAATATCATTGACGCAAATGTACACATTTATAAAACCAGCAAATATTCAAAACTAGTCAATATATCACATTACCTGCAGCTTAATGTACTATTACAGACCTCTTTAATTAAATTCAGCTAGCAAAGCGATATTGATGGTTATCATCAGAAATATGTAACACCAATTAAAAGAGTCCCAAATACCACGAATAGTATAATGGAATAGCCCCAAACACCCACCACACTTTTCCTTCTCCCACCACTCCAGTGTCTGAAACCCATAATTATTACTGATGTAAATAAGGTCTAGACTTCCTCCAGACTTCATTTTCTAAGATTGTTATAAGGTCACGTCAATTATTTCATCGAAACCGTCAGTTTAATTATGAGAAATTTTTAAAAAAATATATAAGTAAATCTTTACTTGCAGTTAATGTTCAGTAAAATTGAAAACAGTTGGCTGTACATCACTTCTAAGGTGTACAGTTTGTCCATTTCTATCAAAACAGTCTTCCTCTAAATGATTCGAGCAGAGAACAGCTGTTTTAGAAGGCTCCCAATTCTCCCGCCTGATACTCCTAATCGATGTTGTTAGATGTTCGGGTCTCGAGAAAGGAAACCTACAAAAATTAATTGCCATTTTGCTCCCGGAATATGCGAAATAAGATACAATAAACCTAAAACTCAAAACACTACCCTAGGAAGATTCTTATGTACAGTATAAAACTCCCCGAGCCGGGCTGAGTGGCTCAGACGGTTAAGGCGCTGGCCTTCTAACCCCAACTTAGCAGGTCCGATCCTGGCTCAGTCCGGTGGTATTTGAAGGTGCTCAAATGCGACAGTCCCGTGTCGGTAGATTTACTGGCACGTAAAAGAACTCCTGCGGGACTAAATTCCGGCACCTCGGCGTTTCCGAAGACCTTAAAAAAGTAGTTAGTGGGACGTAAAGCAAATAACATTATTATTAAAACTCCCCGATGAAATGATTTCTCCTTCTGCTGATCGGTTCTGTTTGTACATCCATAAGCTGAATACTGCGGTATGTTAATACCCCGTAGAATGTTTCTTCATTCATATTTCAGATAAACACATACATATTTAAATTTAATCTTGTAATTCACAAGCATACTACAAGGCAACTAACCTAAATTCGTAAAATACACTACTATTTACTTTGCAATAACACAGCACAGAACACTCGTGAAACTACAATCAAGAGGCCTGGCGTCACTGAACTAAGCATAAACAAAGCAGGCGCGCTCCTCGTGGTCTATTGCACCATGCGCTCGCTGCCATCTTACGACGCCAGTCATCTTCTCTTCGGCTTACTGCTACCCAAGCTACCAGCCATCCAGGTATAGAGATCAGTGATGGGAAGTCATATATAGACAAGAAAGAAGATATCAAGAAAACTCGTGCATATCGTTATTACCAAAAAATACGGCCCCTAGTCATACACAAACAATAATACGTGACATGTAGAAGAATGAAGGTGTAGGGGCTAACTGCATCAAAAGTGACACCGATGACTGCGATTCATCATTGGAGGGTTCCAGTGACTCAGATCATTGAGAAGGCCATAACCTCCTTCCTGTTCCAGCTATGTGTTATTTCCTCATTCTCTTTTGTAGTGTCATACTGCATGTTTGAAGTATTCGCGACTTTGTACTCAGAAAAGCAATTGAAAACAATCTCACATTTCATGAGGGCTGATTGCATCAGCTGTTCTCACAACATATGTAAGGTGATCCACGTGTTCTGATAAACTATGAGTAAAGAGGGCAGAGTTTTTGTAAGATAATTGTGATGTTTGGCTAATTTGTTCCCAGATTTTGCATGTTTTTCTTCCACTGTTTCTCCAAAAGCAGAGAACTGAGGTTCCACTCTATTCATATTATGACCTAACTTTTTAAAACTTCACTCAACCTTATTAGTCTACTAACGTAATTCCAATGTCATCGTGCTGTGTGGCTAAGATACAGGACAATTATTAAATTAATGTCGTATGGTCCACCTTTTTCAATACTATCTTATGTAATAGTATAGGCATAATACAGTATAGTATAATATAGAATTGAAAAACGTGGACCATGCGACATTAATTTAATCATCATCATCATCATCATCATCCTAAACCATCTCCAGTTTCCCGGGTGTGGTATATGAGCCTCCTCCATCTCATCCTGTCCTTGTACCATTCTTCCTCCACCAACTTGTCCCAATCATGACCTCTCAGCAGTACATCGCTCTTAACTAAATCTATCCATTTCCTTCGTGGCCTTCCCATGGGTCGTCTTCCTTCTACCTTTCTGTCAAATTCCTTCCTTGCAGTTCTGTTTACTGGCATCCTCTTCATGTGACCAAACCACTTCAGTCTTGATATCTAAATCTTATTGAGGAGAGAACCATCTATTCCTACTTCTCTAATTTTCTCATTCCTAATCTTGTCTTTCCTGGTTTTCTGGATCATAGTGAGTAGGAATTTCATTTCAGCTGCCTGAAGTTTGGAATTATCTCTATTGGTCAGTGTTGTGGTTTCGAGACTGTATGTAAGAATTGGTGTATAATAGGACTTGTACAATGTCATTTTTGTTTTCATGGGTATTTGCTCATCCCACAGCAGGTGTCTTACCTGGTGGTAAAATTGTGTTGCCTTATTGATTCGAGTGTTCACCTCATGTTTTGCTAGGTTGTCATTTGATATAACGCTACCCAAGTATTTAAAAACTGGAACACTGTCCAGTTGAGCTTCATTTAACATGACTATTGGTTCTGCTCCTTCCCCATACACTTTCATCACCACCGTCTTGGTCTTGCTAATGTTTAAACCATATTTCTTCAACTCCTCATTCCAGCTTTGTATTCTCTCTCTCAATTCGTCTTCCGAGTCACTCCAGATCGCAACATCATCTGCAAATGTGAAGGCTTTGATATCTCCATGTTCTTTCCTTTTAATAGATTTCATTACTACATCCATTACAATAATAAATAGAAGTGGTGACAATGAGCTGCCCTGCTGCACTCCTCTCTTTGTTTCAAACCAGTCCGACAAACCACATTCTACTTGAATACAGCTTCTGTTCCCACTATACAACATTTTCCCTTTGTCTATGAAGCTGTCTCGCACTTTAATTTCTTTCATGCATTGCCAAATTCTTTCTCTTGGTACACTATCGTATGCTTTCTCAATGTCCAAAAATATTAGAAATAAAGGCTTGTTCTTCTCCCAGTATATTTCCATTAACATCCTAATTGCAAATATAAGGTCTGTAGTTGATCTTCCTGGTCTGAAACCATACTGCTCTTCTTCCAATTTTGGTTCAACAGTATCTCTGATTCTGGTCTCTATTATATTTTCCAATATTTTCATAGTAGTGTAATACCACGATAATTAGTACAATTTCTTCGGTTTCCTTTCTTGAACAGAGGTACAATGATGCCCATCTTCCAGTCCTCAGGAATAGTATTTTCCTCCCATATCTTGTTGAGCAGTCTGTAGAGCCATTGGATTCCTGGAATTCCTGCTGCTTTCAGCATATCTGCACTTAGTTCATCTATGCCCACTGCCTTTCCTTTCTTCATGCTCTTGAGCGCATTTTCAACCTCAAGCCATGTAATTGGTGGTTCAGTTGTGGTTCCTCGACTTGGCTCTCCTCTATCCGTTATGTTTTCTGTATCTCCATTCAGCAGCTTTTCGAAATAGATCTTGAGTTCTTGTTTAATTTCTCCCTCTTCTTGTGCCAGAGTTCCATCATCACGTTCTATTGCTTTTATGGTCTCTTGATCCCTTAGCTTGTTTTTCACTACTCTGTATAGCAATTTCATATTTCCTCTACTGTCCTCTTCCAGTTTGTCTGCAAACTCATTCCATTTCTTCTCTTTTTCTTCCCTTACATTGTTCTTTACAGCAAGTTTCTTGTTCTTGTATACTCCTTGAAGTCTTTGTATTTCTTGTTCATTTCGTTCTTGTCCCTGTTTTTGTTTTTCCTTGTCCAGTGCCTTCTTTATTTGGTTTCTTTCTTTCACCGCTGTTTTCACTCTATCATTCCACCATGGTGTCTCCTTTTTTTCTTTTGATAGAACTTGTAACTCCACATAGGTTTTTGGCTTCTCCCACAAAGGTGTCTTTGAAGGCCTTCCATTCTTCATTAACGCTGGTTACTTCACACTTCGGCAAACTCTGTTGAATCCTTAGTTTGTATTCTTCCTTTATTTGGACTTCTTGCAACTTCCAAGTTTTAACCCTTGGTTTTTTCGTAATAAGTTTCTGCGTTTCATTTGCCTTATGTTTGAAGTCTACTACCAACAATCTGTAGTCACTGTCCATGCTTTCACTAGGGATGACCTTTACATCTGTGATGTACCTGCCACCATCTTTATTTTATTTTTTTTGTAAGAAAAAGATTAATTTAATAATAATAATTATTGTGATGACACATCAATATGGATCAAAACCATGAAGGAGGTTTAGCGGCCTGCCCTGGCCGGGTCATACGGTATCCAGCCATGAAAATGAGCCAAGGCTAAAACAGGAATACAGGAACCCAACAGGTCAACACTTAGCAGAAATTATGTTTTTGAAATGTACTTTAAAATTACGTTCTTCTTCTTCTTCTTCTTCTTGTTTTATGATCGCATAGGATCACTTTATTCAGTCCATCGTTCAGGTCTCTCTGAAGGGATTGTTAGGACTTTGCGGTCCTCCCAGTAGTTCTTCAGATGCTCTGATCTTCGTGCCTTTTCCTCAGTTGTAAGTGTTCTTTATAATTTAAATTTTATTAATTTTTATAATGATTATAATTTATTTCTACCTCCTTGGCAAAAGTGGCCAGCATTGTTGTGCCTGGTTCAGTGGGTCCTGGATGTTTGTGTTTGTCCCTATAAACAGAGTTTGTATCAGGAAGGGCATCCGGTCATAAAACATAGCCCGTCACGTGACCCTATCACAGTGCGGAGGATTATCACTAGAGTTCGTGGTTTATAGGATTTAAAAATCAGAGGTTTAGCGTTTTGAATTTCTTAGCATTTTGTAGCATCTAAACTTCTCAAATTTTAACGTTTTGTAGCAAACTGATTTAAAATAGGCATAATTTGCTAAACTGCACACACAACAGTTGGGAGTAAAATCATACGGTTTTAATCACACATTGCTCGTCATGCAGTTTTGAATTCACTATGGAAAATAAGACAAACATCATAAGACTGCAAGAAGTATTAATGCACACACAGGAATATGCTTATATTCAAAGTAAAAAATACTATTCTGAACGTATTTACTTATCACAGTACAACATACTTTCAAAGAAGAGGAATTCCAATGATGACTGAAGTACAACATGCCAATTGCTTAAAAGGTGTCCTCCTTCATTTGAGACTGCTTATCAGTAACAATTATGCTGTACTTGCTGAAAACAACTCTACATCGACACTGTTCGTAGAGGCCCAAATAGACAGAAGGGCTGCCAAGGCAAAGGAAGGACTGCAAAACATTTCTTTTCTTCTTCAAGTCTTTGATTGCAGAGTCGGCACATCAATATAGGCCATCTGTATCGCTTACATAAAGATGTCCCGATTTGTGACTTTCGGCATGCTGTTTGATCAGCTACCAGACAATAAAATAAATCGCTACCGTACTTTTAAACGGAACTTCTACTCAACACCAATGTCAAGAATAACCGACTATGATCAAGGGTCAACACACAAAGAGAATGAACGTGGTGCTTGAAAGTGAATTTGCTGTTTGATTGATTGGTCTTTACAGTGCTCTTTAGCCAGTGAAAGAAATTCCACACATTGAATGATTTAACCCTTTGGCCTACCATTACTTGTGAAAGGAAATATTCCCTTACATACTATTTATTTTTTTGTCACTTTAACATAAATTTGATTAATCACATAAGCTACACAAGAATACACAAAGCAAAGCGAGCTTTTAGCTCGTCTATAGTAGGTAACAGGAAACCAATGTTTTCGTTCGTAAGTATTACTGGTTTCAAGGTAAGCACATAAATAGCAAGAAATGTAGAGGCATAGGCATTGGTTTCCTTGGAAATGTGATCCCAGAACTGTGGGGTTAGAAATTCATTCCCTACGTCCATTTATTTGGATTATTACCCAACCCCCTCCCCACTATAGAGTGAATTTCAAAAACTGGTTTAAATGTTATAGAAAGAAGCTTATTGTCAACAAGATCATAATTCCAAGTATCATTTTACTAGACTTCTCAACAGGCGAGTTGGCCGTGCGGTTAGGAGCGCGCAGCTGTCAGCTCGCATCCGGGAGATAGTAGGTTCGAACCCCACTGTCGGCAGCCCTGAAGATGTTTTTCCGCGGTTTCCCATTTTCACACTAGGCAAGTGCTGGGACTATACCTTAATTAAGGCCACGGTCGCTTCCTTCCCATTCCTAGGCCTTTCCTGTCCCATCGTCGTCGTAAGACCTAACTGTCGGTGCGACGTAAAGGAAAAAAAATACTAGACTTCTCACTCGCTCTTATTGCATTCTGGTTTTGTCACGTAGTTTCAATTGGCACTATCATCTCAGAACTGAAATCGGAATCACTTTCATCACCGTCAGTTGAAGAAGTATTTTCACTCTCCAGAGAATTATTTCCACTTTCAACATCACTATTTTCAAACCAGTTATGAATAAAGTCATCCATGCCGCGCTTGGATGCCGCCATGATTGTTTACAACGAGCGGCAAAATGAGGTGATTTTTATTTTGCATATTTCAGCTCAGAATTACTATTTACACAGAGAAAATAGCTTCAGGTATCATCTGACATCAATTGGGTAGGCTGCAAAACAAAGAGAATAAATCTCTCCGACCAGCTAACTGCGATAATGAACTTATAAATATTCCATGCAGCAGGACGGAAGTGTCCGTCAAAGCACGCCTGCTTTACGATCGCAATGGGTGCCGTAATAATTATTTCTCCTGAAATAGCTTATTTTTAAGAAAAATGCATCGTTTTTAAAAAGATATATTTTTATTCCGTATAAAACTGCGAGTTTTGCATTTATTTCGTATAAATTGTATAGTTTCACCTTTTGAATCAATTTCGCATTTTATCGCTAATTCGAAATCGCTAAAAACCACTCGTACGGGTCATATAAGATGAAGGCACATACACTGACAAAGTTTCGACATATTTCGCATTTATCGCAAATGCTAAAAATCACAAACTCTATTTATAGTATTTTGTAACTTAATTTTGGATTCATTCAAGTCATATTATTTGATAACATCCTACCTTCTTGGTTGGTGTCCAGGGCCCAAGAGAGGTACCACGTCTCTCTACTCTTCTCCTTCGCTTCTCTCTCGTACTTCTCTAGTGTTCTCTTGTCTACCATCCCAGTCAGGTTCATAATCTGGCCGCCGATGGTCGACTTACCAGCATCTAGTACAACAAACATGAACAGCATTACCAGGGGATGGATTTCTATCACTTAAAGAAATATGAAGATACAACCAATAAAATATTATCATAAAGGGATTTACTGCACTGTAGGGTTGGCACTCTGAATCTAATTCAAAAGCATTCTAATTTTTAGAGGGCAAAGCACAGAACACCACTGGAGCCAGAACTAGAAACATCAAAATCATGGTGCTAGCCAACAACTCTGAGCAAGTTCCCAGTGTCCTACTTGAAACAGCGAGAAGAACTGTAGTCAAACACCAGTTTCTATTTGCAGCAGATTCTCTGCTAATGAAAAAAGGTTCCATGACCTGGAAAAAGATTGAAGTTTCAAATCGGATGACACGGTTGACCACCTTCAGAGTCTTACTTAAACCGACTACAATACAACCTAATATGTTACAGAGTAGTTAAATGGAGTCTTCATTTGATAATCTACCTTTCCTTGTGCTTTGTCTCAGCACACACCACTCTCACACACTAATGCGATCAATGACAAAAACACTCATGCCCTGTTTCACCAACACATATTGGCTTTATTTGAGGTTTTGTCAAATTTCACAATTCATCAGAATTATACTTAGGTTGCAATTTGCTTCACGTCGCACTGTCAGGGACAGATCTTATGGCGACGATGGGACAGGAAAGGGCTAGGATTGGGAAGGAAGCGGCCGTGGCTTTAATTGCGGGACAGCCCCAGCGTTTGCCTGGTGTGAAAATGGGAAACCATCTTCAGGGCTGCCGACAGTGGGGTTCGAACCCACTATCTCCCGAATACTGGATACTGGCCGCAGCTATCAAGCTTGGTATTATACTTAGGCGTCCACAACAAATTAATATAAGGCTGATTCCAGAGAATAGTCCAGCCAAGTAGGAAAATGTGAAGTTTAAAATAAAACTTAAAAATGTGTTCTTATAACAGATAAAACATGAAATTTTATTAATGTTATTGTATGTATTCATTTATTGATGTTTTCCAGTTTTTAATTGTGTGGACAATTGAACCTTTATGTACAGTCATAGCTTTAGGAATTACTGTTTATTATGATGGAAAGGTATGAAAATAATAATGGTAAATGTTCATTCTAATGCTCTTTCTCTTCACAGTACGTTATTAACAGTTTGTATAATAAGGCGACGACTTTCTCGCTGCAGGCCATGTAAACACGCAACGAAAAGTGCATGGTTCAGTTTGAATAAAATTCGGTATGCAAAGGCAATACTGTAAACCCTTTCAAGCTGCTGTATCATTCGTTTAAAATTTCAAATGGTTTCATACAAAGCCGATAGTAAAATACATCGCACGTTTACGATGCTCTCGCAAGCAGGCGATCAGGGAGTTTCCTGTCACTTGGTGCAGCGTGTATGCACGAATGCATTATGATGCAACACGCTGCCCACAGGATTCAGTTTCTGCGTTAACCTCAATTGTAAAGGAAATATTTTAGAACAGCAATCTGTGTTTAGACTGAGGTGATTTTCCGCTTACTATAAAGGAACATTGTAAACGGTATCGCGGGAAGGACGATAGGGATTTTAAAAGAAAGGAAAGGGAAAGGCATGCAAGGTGAAGGAAGATGACACGTGTCCTGTTATGCGTATGCCGCCAGCAGGTACGAGAATCGGTGAAGAAACACAGAGCTCAGAAGAAACTTCAGGGCTTATCAACAATTACTTCCTGCTCTACGAGTCTCGGAAGCAGAATGAACAATTTTTTTTTTTCCACTTTATTATACCATACCGTATTTTGTATTTGTGATCAAGCTTTCATTCAAACTGCATTACGTGTTGAATGTTCAGCTTTAAAAAAAAAATTTAGTCCATTTTACATTCACTGTTATTAGTGTTAAATGTGTGACAATTCATAAAAATACTTCACTTTATTAAGTAGGCCACATGGCAGTATTATTATTATTATTATTATTATTATTGGGAGGAAGGAAGCTTTTAGTTTTAAGTGGCCGATAATCTCGCGATCATAAGCCACGGGACATTATTATTTACTATTATTAATTATGCGAAATCCGAACCACCGGACGTGACTTTCACATTGAAAATCACACGCACCTTAACTGGGACTCCAACCCAGTTAGTCTTGATGGTTGCAAGCAGTTTGGCCACTGCGTCATCGCGCCCCTTCTTCGTTATTATTTATTCCGATATTAAATATACATTTTATCATTCAGTGATCGATTTGACGCAGAGTTTAAGATTTATTAGCCCCTCATGCCATGTTGCCAGAGCACTGATTCGTGTGTATAATCCCGCAACGCTGTCAAGTTAACATGTGACGACCATTTTCAACTATATTATGCAGACATTAAGCAACTCACCCCTTTCTTAGAAGTGGAAGAACGCCTGGTAAGGGCGCTCTTCTTTCCCGCCGTCGATTCTTGTTTAGACAGGCTGGGAGGTGATTTCCCAGCCCTAGTCAACGATACCACCTCCACCGGCTTAAGATGCGGCTTCCGCGGACCTTGTGAGGGAAGAAGACGTTTCCCCTGCTGTGCCAGCGTAGGTTTCTTAGCCGGTACACACGTGTTGGTGGTCAAAGGCCGGGATGAACCCGCCTTAGAGCTTTCTCTTTGCGGCGTTGCTTACAGGAGCAGCCTTGGGCGCAGCGATATTCTGGAAGGTGTTCCAGTTGTAAATGACGAACCTGGGAGAGACTGTGCTATCATGCTGAAGTTTAGTGTCTTGGCCGGTGCATTCAGAGAATTAAACTTACGGCGCGCTTCCTGGTAGGAAAGACCATCCAGGGTCTTAATCTCCTGGATCTTCTTCTCACTCAGGTATACCGGACAGATCCGATCTCGAGGAGAATTAAGACCAGGGCAGTTAGCGCACCTATATGGAGTTCTGCACTCTTCCAAGCCATGAGCTTCTCTTCCACACGTACCACACATAGATGGATTCGAACAATGAGATACCATGTGTCCGAATCTGGCAATGAAAGCATCGCATAGGAGGCGGGATGTACGGCTTCACATTGCAACGATAGGTTGTTACCTCGACTTTCTCTGGCAACACTGACAATTTGAAGGAGACTATGAACGCACCCATCGCAACGTCTTTACCATTGACTTTGATCGTGATGCACCGGACGTGTCACGCCACGGTGCTTTATGTCTTCCATCAATTCATCGTCAGTGTTCAGAAAGAGATCACGGTGGAAAATAACTCCAGGAAACAGATTCAAGGTTTTGTGCTCTTCCATTTTGACGGCGATTTCGCCAAAGTGGTCGCACTTAAGCAACCAATCTGCTTGGAGCGCAGTGCTCATCTTTAGAAGCAAACCACCATTGCACATTTTATTAAGATCCTCAAGTTTACCGTATACACCTTCAATGTGTCGACTGAATAGAATCGATTTGACCAGCTTAAAATCGTGCCCATCGGTTCTGGTAGCAACCAGGAACCTAGGGAAGCTGGAACCCAGACTAATACACTGCACTTGTTCCCACGGGTTGCCCCCTTAGAGAATCAAAAGTTAAAGACATGGGTAGCGAACGCCCCGAGGTGGCAGACGGAAGTTGCTTCGACGCCATGCCCGAAATCATCCTCCCCGAATGCCACCCACTCTGATCAGCGGTCTCTATAACCGAGCAGCCAAGGCAATACCCACCTGATCATAGCCGGTACTGTCCGGGGTCCGATGTTGGACGATGCCTAATACAGGAGGACGGAGGCAATGAGCACGAGGACTTCCTTCCTCCAGTCACCCGCAATACCATGTACCACATAGCATGTACAGAGCACTAAATATAGGTAAAAATAAATAAAAATAATTAATAAGAATATGTCCTTCCGGCATTCGGCTGTGTGGGGACCTGTGTTGTCAGGTGGATACTACTTCAAGGGTACATTACATTACCACCCGCCGCTTCCTGGGTGGTCACTGTGAGGGCTTTCGAGCATAATTGCACACGTAGGCCCATTTCCAAGGAGCACGCACATCGAGAATTTTGAAACGGTCTACAAGTAACCCTCAACAAACAATAAAAATAAAGAGAGGACCATGGCCACATGATCCTCTTAGTTGCCTTCTATGACAGGCAGGGATTACCTGTGAATGTATTCAGCCCCTCCCATCTGCAGAAGGTCCAACACATGATATCAAACCACAATCCATGTCCGCACCTAGGTCACCTCTTTTAATCGCCTCGTACGACAGGCAGGGGATACTGCGGGTGTATTCTACATGTGCATGTCCCACCCGCAGGGGTTTCAAGTTCAAGAGAAAGGATGGATGGATACAGCTCTTGTCCAGGACTGGGTCCGTACGTGGGGAGCACGGCCAGGGGCACTGCTTCGACGCTCAGCAATGCTATTGCAGGACAGTCTCCGCGGACACTAGGTGGAAGACACAAAGAAACATCTTCAGGAAATGAAAACTGATCTCATAATTCCTGGTGGACTCGCACACTGTCTACAGCCCTCAGATGTTGCCGTCAACAAGCCCTTCAAGAACAACATACGTACATTGTACACCGAATGGATGGCAGGAGGGAAGCATGAGCCGACGCCAGCAGGCAAAATAAAGAGGCCGTCTGATGAACTGGAGTATGAGTGGGTTATTGTGTCGACAGACGTTACTGTAAAGAGTTTCTTGAAGACTGTCTCGCAAATGCATTGGATGGAAGTAAGGATGATGCAGTATGGGATGCACGCGAGAATAGCTCGGAGACTGAAGGTAGTGACAATGAATAGAATAAGTACTGGTATGCCACATGCTTCAATAGCCTAATGCAAATTTTATGTTTTTTCGGGAATACAATCTTTTGCATACAAATCCCCACATATATCACACACCGAAAATGTTCACACTTATTTCTGGTCGAAAAAGTGCAAGTTATATGCGAGTAAATTCGGTAATTCCAGATTCTAGAGTATTTACTGGTGTAATGAACTGATGGAACGTGATACGGTTGAACTGGCTGCAATTTACACTGCATTTGCGAGATGTAAAGTATACTACACAGTCCAGTACATTACAATACCATTATTTGTAGTACTTGCGACCTAAGACGATACACTAAAAAGCAAATATCGCTGCCCTATTCCTTTTCATTACTGCTGCCAACTTAAGTTACATAACCAGCAATAAAGTAGAGGTTCCCTTACCAAAGCAGATGATCGACTCACTCAATCTCTGCCATTACTATAATCATATTCTTGAAATTTGCTGTTACTTGTCAGACCATGCTGTAAACCGTGACAAGACAAGGTTAGCTTGATAATGTAATTTCCTCCCATTTCAACTGAACTGCTTTCCATTTTCGGAGGAATTCCTGCTTCTTTAATACATCCTAGTTGAATTCTCTACATACAAAATAAGATAAATAAATGCTGTGTTCGTGCATGCCACAATTCTATTAACCAAAGAAATTTAAAATCCTACAGAAAAAGAGAATACGCTTTACTTAAACCCGCACAGGTTACGCCATGACTATTTAGTGCCAACGTGCAAGAGCCCAGAAGTTAGGCATAATGCCTTTTTCACTTGGGTGCAGGTAGTGCCACCTTGACAAACGCAATATGGAGGCTTGCATGCTCAAATGACCCTTAGAGCTATGGCTTCTGGTAGGCCCACCCAAGCTGAACAGGCGATGAGCCAGAGTAAGAGCAGTACCCTGGGGTTGGGCATGTCGTCAAAAACCCTACCCCAGAAACTCTTGTTACGGAACCAAAGGACAAAGGAAACCGGACGGATGTAATGGATCAACGACCCCGGCATATGAATTCGTGCTTGTTGTTTTAAGGGGTCTAACATCGAAGGTCATCGGCCCGTATGAATTCGTATTTCGTGACATGGAATGTAAGAACAATGAATAAACATGGATGATTATTGATTCTGAACAACAAAATGAAGAAAGATAATGTGATGGTGGTAGCAATACAGGAAGTGGAATACTTGCAACTGGGGTACACACCTTGTTCTATAACTGCGGAAACAGAGGTTCCTTGTCGAAAATGCATATATGAATGTAATATTGAACTTTAAGCCCGTTAATGACAAAATTTGTGTTCTACGAGTAAAAGCCCACTTCTTCAATATATCTTTCATATGTATACTAGCTGACCCGACAGACGTTGTTCTGTCAAAAATAAATGACAATGGAACGAACTCAAATTCAGTCTGTACCGGGCGAGTTGGCCGTGCGGTTACAGGCGCGTGGCTGTGAGCTTGCATCCGGGAGATAGTGGGTTCGAACCCCACCGTCGGCAGCCCTGAAGGTGGTTTTCCGTTGTTTCCCATTTTCACACCAGTCAAATGCTGGGGCTGTACATTAATTAAGGCCACAGCCGCTTCCTTCCTAATCCTAGGCCTGTCCTATCCCATCGTCACCATAAGATCTATCTGTGTCAGTGTGACATAAAGCAAATAGCAAAAAAAGAATTAGCAAAAATTCAGTCTCTACTGCATGCAAGAATCAGAATAATGCAAATGACTACATCAGCAACATCAAATGAGTTAATTTTCTACTGCTACCAAAAGTTAGTGACAAACTACTGGAAAATCGTGTTTTCATTACCTGCAATATTACTAGATTGTGAATAAGGAAATGCTCAAATAGGTCACAGCTAATCACTGCCCAGAAATAACCCTGATTGACTGTAACGTAGATCGGAACTGTTCAGCAGGTCTTCAAATCCCTCACAGAGCCATAATTATCCCCCGTTGCAAATCAAGTAATTTGATAAGTTGATGGCGTGAAGATAATGTGGCAAAACTTCCTCCTCTTTCTTCGTAGGAAATAACTATCATAGAAAACACTGATTCCAATCAACACTATGGAGATATTTTTAATTGTAAAGCTTTAAGGTACACGATTTTTTTTTTGTTTGTGTCATTACCTGGCGCATAAACAAACAAAGTTGATGGTTTTCCAACACGGGAACCGACAACATACAATTGGCCATGCAAAAAACATGGGTTTTCAGGATTAATGCTGCAAACACTCAGTGACTGCCCCTGGGATTTATTTATGGTCATAGCAAAAGCGAGCCGCACTGGAAACCGCAGTTGTTTAAATTGAAATGGTATGTCAGTCGGAATCATAGGGATGCCTGGTATAAAAACGTCTTCTCCTTTATACTTCCCCGTTAGAATAGTTGAAAAGAAAGCAATATGGGGGATAAGTCTGTTTGTTATATGTTACCTTGAAAGTTGGCATGAAATTGTCCCGAAGTACATTTGTTGCCCCATATAAGTCAATTGAAAGCAGTTGTTATATTTTTGGATATTTGTAAGGAAATGTATGGAATCTGTTCCTGTTCCTGAAACCAATGAGTACAATGAATGTGGTGGTGGAAACAATGGGACTAATTTCACTTTGCCATTTCCGCAACACAATCCGCGGCTTCATTTTTGTATTTCAATGCCTTACAGTTCTGGCGAACTGAGTTCATAGATTCAATAGCAGCACATTGGTAGGCACTGTAGTCAATTGAAACATGGTAAATGAAAGCAGTTTGATTCAAACTTGGAAGATTATTAGCTGAACGACACACTGCACAGGTTTGTGATATACAAATCCTTTCAGTTTCATTTCACTCTTCACGTTGTTGTGCAGTCCGATTAGACTGAAAATTACAGTAGCTTGGCTTGTAGCATTTCGAGTTCTTCGACCGAAGTTGCTCAGCCCGCGTCTTATAGGCGGCATGAGTCTTGAAATGAGTATGCTGTATATGGAAGCACACACAAAATAAACCAATCAACAAAGAAATCGATGAACTTGTTTGCTGAGAAGCGAAGATTTAAAGACAATCAGGGTAGACAAAGGTCTCCAACTATAACAAAACACGACATTGCATACGACTGTCTGGAGAGCGTACGCGCGAAACCAAAATCCAAGGAGGCATTCTTCCTGTCACAAACTGAGAACTAAGCAAGATAAGAACTTGGGGTTTGTTTTAAAAATAACTCTCATATCAGAAGACCATTTGCCTCGCTTTGAGCCCCTATGCAAATTCAATAGCAAAGAAGTTGGCCAGCGACTGACTTTTTCGTGCCTGCACATAAAAATCTCGGAACATGACTGAAAAGAAACACAAATAGTGCATGTTCTTATCATTTGAATTTAAAAACAAACTTATCTACATCGAGGTGAAATGTTCCTTAACCAGCAGTGAAAAAATTACTAATATAGTGAATATAAAATAGGAGTTATGATATGATAAGTTCTAAGCAATGAAGATTTTGCATTTGAGGTAACATTCTATTATATTAACATTTTCACACTCCATTGTTTTGTAAACTTTTCTTTTGTTAACGGCATCAAATGCGGCTTGAAATTTTGTACATAATCCGATATTCACCCATTTTAACCGATCACATTGAGATGTACGGACATTTGGCAAAGCGCTGGATTAGAGGAGGACAGCACTAAGCGCAAACCTGGGAGAAGGAAAGAGAGACGCACAGTTTGAATGGAAAAAGAGAAATGAGGTTTTCAAGTTTTTCCAATTTTTCTATTCGTAAAAACCTTACTCGGACTTCGACAAATATTTGAAAAAAAGAATTGGTCTGGCAGTTCCCGAGTTTTGCGCTTAGCAACGCATTTAGCGATTCATTTTTATTTATATAGATATGCACCAACAGAAGATGCAGAGTCAGTAGAGGAAGATATATTTTATGAACAACTGGAACAAGAATTAGCACTAGTGACAAAGCATGTCAAAGTGGGAATGCCCAAGTGGGAAGAGAAATTGCTTACAGGAAAACATCTGGTAAGGAGACTTGCATGAAGTTTTGAATGATAATGGTATATACAGATGGCCAAATTCATCATATGCTTATAGACGGCATGCTTCGGATATCCTGGAAGTAGATAGCTGTTGACGTGCAGATGGACATAGTGATCATTATCTGGTAACAGAAAAATAAAGACAAAGGATAGCCAACTACAGAGAGATTAAAAGAGCTGTTATACCCAGGTATGATGATGCTAAGTTAAGAAAGGTTGAAAATATAACACAGCAATAATAAATGGTTTTGACAAATAGCATTAATGAGGTGGAAGATTGGACAAGAGAGAGTAATGAAGTAAGATGGCAAACAGTTAAAGGTATAATATACAAAACGGCCGAAACTGTTTCGGGCAGAGAGAAACAATCGAGGATTCAGCACTAGTTTGATGAAGATTGTAGGAAGAAGATTGAAGAAAGGAACGAGGCAAGGAGAATGTTACAGAGAAGAACAAGAACTACTGCAGAAGAATACAGAGAGAAGAGAAAGCAAGCAGACAAGGAATGTAGGAAGAAAACGAGAGAATTCGAGAAACAATGCATTGAAGAATTAGAAGAGAGAAAGACTGTTCAAGAAACTAGACAACTTTACATAAGGGTAAAAGATATAAAGAAAAGATTTCAACCCAGAGCAGTTTTCTGTAAAGATAAGGAGGGAAATCTCATTGGAGGTAAAGATCAGATGTTACACAGATGGGTGGAATATTTTAGCAAACTGCTGAATAAGGAATCAGATTTGAAGGTGAAGTTGAAGATGTGCAGACAGAAGAGAGCACGCAGGAACAAAGTAGAGAAGAGGTGGACCTGGAATCAATCAAGGAACCCACACTGCAAGAAGTTAACGATGAAATCAATACTCCTGAAAGCAATAAGGTGCCAGAAGACAGCATTACTGCAGAAATGATAATAGCACTGCTATGTATTGCTTATAAAATCTTAGCAAAAATCATAGCTTGAAGGCTGAGACCATACGTTGAAGAATATCTAGGAAATTACCAGTGCAGCTTCAGAATTAACAGATCTACTATGGACCAGATTTTTACTATCAGACAGATCCTTGAAAAATGTTATGAGTATAATATTGATGTTCATCAGCTGATTATTGATTTTAAACGAGCGTATGATAGTATCAGAAGGGATCAGTTATGGAAGGCAATGAAAGAGACAGGAATACCTAACAAACTGACAAGGTTGGTCCAAATGACTAGCAACAACAGTATGTAACATAAAGATTGAGGGTACTTTAACCCTTTCATTCCCAGTGTTGTTCGTAGACAACATCATATTTAAAGCTCTTATATACAGTATTATGTTCATCAATCCTTGAAATCCCCTTGTTGTTGAGGGACAACAAGCTTCTAGTATGGTATTTTGCCACTTGGTGGTGCATGAATCTACTTCAGATATATTAATCTCTTTGACTTGGATGTCAGGTTAAGTTGCTGTCTAGGGATGACTTTTTGTGTGGTGTATTTATAATCTTTTATTGTTATTTCAGCAGTGAATTGTTATTTATTTGTTTCTTTGGTGAAGGTTATGCCTGCATTATTGCTGTGACATAGTAATTATCAACTAAATAGTTTATGAAATGATAATACACCTTAATAAACATGTGTGTTGTCCATGAACAACATTGGGACTACAAGGTTACTAATTGTCAATATCAAAATAATACTACATTTTGCTGTTTCGATTGATAAAATGAGTGATAAGCGGAGATTCAATTCTCACAAGTATTCCATTTACTTCATTTCAGGTGGTACTATTACTGGACTGCTAGATGGGTTTCAATTATAGGCTAAAACTATGAAAGCTTGTGTATATTTATAACTTTTGGTAAGCTAAAGGCAGTTTTACAATGGAACGTTTGGATTTAGAAAATATGACTATTGAGGAAATTCACGAACTTGTTGAGGGTGTAAATGATGGAAATTTATCAGCAATTAGTGATTTCTCAGATTATATCGATGATGATGAGCTCTTCCGTATATGTGGGCAAAGGTACCTGTGGTGATTTCGGACTTGGCTTTTCTGGGGACATCGTAATGGCACTTTGTCAAGATTTACCCAAAGGACAAAATTTCAAAGTTTTCCTTGATAACTGGTTCTCATCCTTGCAACTGGCAGTAGCACTAAAAGCTAGGAGTATACTCTGCGTTGGCACAATTAGACAGGATAGAATGGGAAAATGTCCTTTGGCAAATGAGCAAGAACTGAAGAAATTGGGGCGTGGTAGTAAAGACTGGAGAGTTGAAACCAAGTCTAACCTTTCCCTGATCCGGTGGTTCGATCGGAAAGCCATCAATTTCATATCATCACATGCTGCCATAGAGCCTGAATCGAAATGCAAAAGGTGGTGAGCTACAGAAAAGAAGGCTATAGAGGTGGATCGACCGTTTGTCGTAAAAGAGTACAACACGTTCATGGGAGGGGTTGATAAAGCTGACATGCTTCTGGAGCCTTATATCATTGACATACGATCGAAGAAGTGGTATATGCGACTGGTATTCTGGTGTCTGGGGGTAGCAGTCGTAAGCAGCTGGCTGTTGTACATGCGATACCAAGAGCAACGAGGGAAAAAGTGTGAGTACTCACTGATGCAATTTCAGGCTGATATATCAACAGGCCTGACAAAGAGTGGGAAAGTCGATGTGAAAAGGAAAGGGGGACCCAGCAGTAGTGAGAAGAATCCAAAGAAGAGGAAGGTGCAAGTATCAACAAATCCAATTGCTGATATCAGATATGACAATATTGGCCATTGGCCAGGATATGATGTGAAGCAAGGCCGGTGCAAACTTTGCCCAAAGGGCTTTGCACATATCATGTGCAGAAAATGTGGTGATCATTTGTGCTTGACAGCAAAAAATAATTGCTTCAGTGACTCTCACAAGAAATAGTCGTTGCATGTTGAAAAACATTGATGTCTTTATTTCGTTTGTAATTGTTTCATAATGTTTGTATTTTATTTTTCATAATTATGTTAATTTTTGTACTTAGTATGATTAAGAGTGAAAATTTCACCAAAGAATGTGTTTACTTATTTCAAAATTTATAATAGTTTCCATCTGTTGTGTTAGTATTATATTTCGCATTTCATTTGACCGTCGAGTCCCATTGTTGTTCCTGAACAACATGATGTAAAAAATAAATTATTTGATAAAAAATATTAAACAACAAATGTTTGTGTTTAGTGCATTGTATTAATACAGAAAATACTGAATAAAAAATTTTCCACAGCTGAATTCATAATGTGGGAGTGAAAGGGTTAAAGCTTTTGAAGTTAACCAAGGATCATCGTACTCGTGCTATGATGTCATCAGGCACTTTCTTATGCCTCAAACATTCCCATATATGCCTGCATGGTACATGGTCATATGCTTTTTCGATGTACAGAAAAAACAGGTATAAGTGTTTTAACTTTCTCCCAATACTTCTCATTGAGCATTCTAGTGGCAAAAAATGAGGTCTATAGTTGATCTATAAGGTCTAAATCCACGTTGTTCCTCCTGAAGTGTAGGTTCAACATATTTTCTAAACCTGCTCTCAAGGATTTGTGACAGCAGAGTTATACCTCTTCTTTCTATCACCTTTTTTCAACAATGGGATGATGACTCCTTGCTTCCAGTCACTGGGTATTGCATTCCCTTTCCAGATCCTATTTAGTACCCTGTACATCCAGTCGCTCCCCCACTGATGACATTAGATGTTAGGCCCCTTTAAACAACAAGCATCATTAACTTTTTATTCCATTGTAGTTGGCTGAAACTGGGAATTATTAAAAAAGCCATTTATCAGATAATTCTTTTCTTTTCTTTAATCACTACCGGAATTATTAACGGAAATACACATAAAATGTCCTTCGCCTGGTTAGAGCGCCCCACTTTGCCAGTAGCTAAGGTCACAGACACCACCTCGCCGCGTGCATTCGTCAGTCTCTTAGTGTGTAGTCAAATACTAAATGATCACAGCGTACTTCTGTTTAATTGTAATATTGCTCCTTTGGTGGAAGTTTTATTGTACAGTATTGAAACAAAAACTCTTATTACCGCATTTAAGTTGGTAAACTGTCAATCTTTACCTCTCGCTCAGAGAGCATAAAAAACCTTACAAATTTGTGGCCTTTTTAAAGTTTTGATTTATTTAACGTCGGATGCTACATCTCATAAACTCGGGTACTGTTTGTTGTCTTCTAGTGCTTCAATCATCTCAACAATTCATGCGATCCAGTTGATGTGTTGGTTTTCAGCTTCGATATTGCTGTCTCTACTTCAACCATGTCAGACTAGTGGTCATAAGGTTCGTCGTCTAATAGAGTGACATTAACAGTTTGGTAAAGTTTCAAGTGCCTTTGGAACTCCTGTAATATTTTGGTCTTATCTCTAGTCACCTCACCATTAAGAAGTTCTACAGATTGGATAGATTCCTTTTGAGTTCTTCTATTCTTAACAATACTGTATAACAGTTTTTTATTTCTATCGTGCGTTATTTTGGTAGCCAGATCTTCCTTGCATTTCTGCTTTTCAGCTACAACCAACAGTTTGACCTGTAATTTTTCTTTCTGTAAAGTGACGGCTTCTCCTCTATTTCATGTTGATCTCCCCGTGTTCTTGCTTGATATAAGGATCTTCCTGCACAGTTTGTCGTTCATAGTCTTTTTAATATCATTCCACCAGGCAGTTTCTTAAGGTTTTCGTATTTGACTCTGTCGTCCACATGCTTTTTTCTACTGTACCAACCACAAGAGGGAAGAGGGACGGCCATAAAATAACGAGATAAACTGGGATGGAAAGCTCAAGACTATGATCGACTTCATCATCACTGATAGAAAAGCGGGTCAGTATGTTACAGATGTTAAAGTCATACCCAGTGAGTGCCTAGATAGCGACCATCGGCTATTAATTGCTGACCTAAAAGATGTTCATGTGCACAAAATTAAACAAAAGAAAATGCCAAGACATGGCTGTTGAAAGACATGGAGAAGAAAGGAAACTATGAAGCGAGGATAACAGCTAAATTACCCAGAACTGAGAAAGGGTGAGTAGAAGAAGAATGGTCCTTATCCAAAGAAACCCTTGTAAAAGAAGGTACAGAAATTTGTGGAAAAACAAGTGCCACACCAAAAGAGAAGGAAACACGTTGGTGGAATGACTGAGTGAAGAGAGCAGTAAAAGATACAAATATACTGAAAAGAAAATTAGTCCTCGAGAAAAAGAAAACAGATGATAGACAAAATGAATTAGAAATTGAACATCTAGCACAGGAATACCGGAAAAAGAAACTGGCTGTAGAAAGACTGATCCAGGAAGAAAAGGAAAAGTGCTGGGATGACTTTACTACGAGGATAGAGGAAGACTGTCAAGGAAGTAGGAAACTACTATACAAAATAGTAAACAGTAAAAGAAATAAAAATATAAACATCCTTGCACTGGAAACAGATGATGGTAGCTTAATATAAACAGAGGAAGGGATCAGGGATGAAATGAAGAAGTACTTCAACGTGCTGTTAAATGGAGATGGGGACAACACCACCACCCAGGATTGTAGTGTAGATGAAGCCAAAAACAACAAATACCCATTAACATGGCTTGAGGTAGAAACAGCACTAAAGAGCATGCGAAATGGGAAGTCCCCAGGCTTTGATGATCTCAGCTCAGACATGATAAAGGCAGCTGGAATACCAGAATTGAATTGGCTATATAGAGTGTTATCAGTGATTTGGAAAAGAAACAAAATCCCAGAAGATTGGAGTAAAGGAGTCATCATCCCACTGTTCAAAAACGGCAACCGACGGAAATGTGGAAATTACAGAGGCATCGTGCTGTTGTCACACTCACTGAAGCTACTGGAAAAGATCATAAAAAAGAGACTTAGGAAGATAGTGGAACCTTTGCTTGAGGAAGATCAATATGGGTTCAGGAAAGATCGAAGTACTGTGGATCTTATCTTTGCAGTAAAAATGCTGACAGAAAAGTATTGGGAATACGGAAGAAATCTTGTGATTACATTTGTGGACATTGAAAAAGCATATGATAGTGTTCCTCGAAACAAGATACGGGAATGTCTGGAAGACCTAAAGGTGCCAAAGTACTTAATTAAAGTCAAGATGCTATACCAGAAGTGCTACAGCTGTGTCCAGATAGGCAACAGACGATCAAAATGGTCTGAAACAAAGAGAGGTGTCCAACAAGGAAGTGCTCATCACCACACCTGTTCGTAATAGCAATGGACAATCTATCAATAAAATGAACAGTGAACCAAACGCCCTGGTATTTGCTGATGATGTGCTTTTATGGGGCACGACAGAAGCTGAAGTTCAGAAGAAACTTGATGAATGGAACAACACATTCAAAAATTTTGAACTGAAGATGAGCAAAGCAAAGACAGTGGAAATGACCATCAACAGGGAAGGAACAAGCTCAAATATATTTCTGGAAGGAGCAAAAATTGAATCAGCTTCCCACTTCAAGTACCTCGGAAGCACAAACTCGAAAGACAACATTGTTAGGCAGGATATTCTCAGGACACAGAAAGCATCAAACTTCTACAGTCAAGTCACAAATCTTCTCTGGGACTGCAAAATATCACAAAAAGCAAAAACAATCATGTACCACACTTACTTCGTACCAATCCTCACGTACGGTTTAGAGGCATGTACCCTACTAAACAAAGACTTCAGTAGAATCCAAGCAACTGAATTGAGATTCATTAGAACCACGAACCAAACTACCAGAAAGGACAAAGTGAATAGGAAAGTAGCTGGTATTGAGGTTCCTATTACCAGTGTCATAAAGAAACGCAGACTTCAGTGGTATGGGCACATAATGAGAATGAACAGGGAAAGACCTGCCAGAAAATATTTTGACCCCTTAATCTCGTAGGAAGACCACAGGGAAGACCAAGAAAACATTGGATAGAGACTAAGATCAGATGTGGAGGAGAGAGGACACAAATGGGGGGATGTACTGGACAGAAGATGTATGAAGACAGAAGGAGATGGCGAGCGCTTGTACACCACACCCAGGAAACTGGAGTTGGGAAATGACGAAGATGATGACCAACCACAACCTTCTTTAGAGTATCCCATTCGTCACCTACTAATTTCAGTTCTTCTCTCGACAACAACCTGCAGACAGCTTCCCTGAATTCTTCCTTTACTCTTGGCTCGGTTAGTTGCCAAGTTTTTATTTTTGGGACTCTCTTGTTACAGACTTTGGGAGGTCTTTTCTCTGCAATAACTGCAACCTACAGTCTATGGTCTCCACCGAAGTCTTCACTTGGAATGACCTTGACATCACGGACATTTTTCCATACATTTTGATTTAACAGAATATAATCTATTACTGTACCTATTTTATCATCCCAGCTATATCTTGTGATTTTATGGGAGTACCCTTCCTTGAACGAAGTATTACTCACTATCAGGTTGTTTCTCATGCATAGATCTAGCATATATTCTCCCTCTTAATTTCTGTTTACTATTCAATGAGGGCCCGGTGTGGATTCATAACCTGTTCGTTGTGAGCCAACTTGAGAATTAAAATCACCCATTACAATTAGACTGTCACACTCAAGTGTGTTCTTCCAAGTTATTAAGGAAGTTGGCCTCTTCCTCATTTGAGCATCCTACCGGTGGAGCATAGACTACTTTTTCCCTCCTAAGTTCACAGATAACTTAATTATCCTTTCACTAACAAACTCAACTTCACTACAAGCATCTATGTCTTTATGTATTAATAATCCTACTCCATTCTTAGACTACTGTACTTCATTTCCAGACCAGTAGAGACTATAGTCCAATCTGATATTCATTTTCCTCAGTTTTCTTCCACTTTGTTTCACTCAGGCCCATGATCAGAAGTTTCCACCTTTCCATGAGGTCGACCAGCTCTTCAGTTTTGCTTGTCAACAATATTGACCCCCCACGTCAAATTTACGCTTGAGTCCGAAAAGTAATTAATTTTCTGGATTTAACTATTCTCAGAAATCCATCTGCTCTTTCATATAGAATTTTCAGAAAACAGACACAAACTGCCAATACTATTCGTCAAGATTCCATACACCCTCAAACACACAAACGTGCAGCATATAATAGCATGGTTCATCGTGCATTCACGATACCTATGTCTAAAAAAGACCTCAATAGCGAACTCAACACTATAAGAGCAATCGCCAAATTCAACGGTTACAGCAGATCTTTTATAGAACAGATAATCAATCAATAATCAATAAATTTAGACACCGGCCCAAGACTACTCTCACTAAAGAAAAACCTATAACTAACGTTTCATCTACTTTTACATTCAACAACGGTATCCATCAAATCACTAATATTTTTCGAAAACATAATGTAAAAATCTGCTTCAGAACTAATAATAGGACCTCAGAAATTATACATAATTCAACATTAGTCAACACCTCTAACAGATTTTCCAAATCTGGAATCTATAGATTCAAGTGTATCGACTGCAGCGCATTCTACGTGGGACAAACAGGACGCAACTTTATAACCAGATATTCAGAGCACGTCAACGCGGTAAGATATAACAAGTTTTCTGCTATAGGCCAACATATTCACGACTCTAATCATAAGTTTACTGATATAGAACATGATTTTGAAATACTTCAAATAGCAAACAAAGGGCCAATTATGAACATTGTTGAAAATTGTTTCATTCATTGCGATCAATATTTCAACCCTAACTATAATTTAAATGATATTTCCGAGAAATCTAATATTCTTTATGATCTCTTAATTAAATGGCAAAGAAATATTAGACCACCTAAAAACAATTCGATCTTTCAAACCATACGCAGTACATATCCACATCATTTACCCCCACTACCACATCCTTCCGCTCCACCTTAGCTCCGTGACAGTTGCTCCGCCTCTACCCCTCCCCTCTCCTCCCTTACGCCTCGCCCCTTAACCTTATAATCGCATCCATCAGTCCAGCTCCGTCCGCCGATCACTCAGGCTGCTCAAGGTGAGTTCGTTTCTAGTATTCTCCGGGTTTTTCTAGACTTTTCTTTTTGATCTTTCCTTCCGATCTTTTGCCTAATTCGACTTCTAATTTCTTCCCCAGGTTCCTCAAACCGTATTGAAGTGGGAATTAATTCTTTGGATCTAACCAAGTTCAGGTTTACGTTTATTTTCCGGAACCAAACTACAGAACACACATAGTGTCAACTTCATATGACAACAAACCTCACAGCATAATTCAACAGTTCTAGAAAACTAAGGTTATATATAAGCTGGACAAAGCGCCATGGATATACAACAACGGAGTCATCATTTTAACGGATTTTAAAGTGGAAAGCAACTTCATCATTTACCATGTTTTATTTCATCTGTGCAAATGTTATAGTGTGTTTTTAAAGTGGTTTTAAGGTCATATTTTATGTTCATCCATGCAGATGTTATAGTGTGTTTAAAGTTGTTTTAAGGTTTTATTGTGTTTGCCCGATTTGACTTTGTGGCTGATGATGGCACATATCTGGTGCCGAAACTAGTACCTCATGTGAACAATATGTGATTCTTTCACATTAATAAACATCTTTGTATTGAATAGGAGGAACCCTCTTAATTTTTAAATATTGTAATCCCACTTCAATACGGATCATGAAATTTCTAAATATTAATTGCTTGTCAATGTCAAGATATTTAATGTTCCCACTCTGATACTTTGCCTTCGTTTGGTTTGGGTAGCTGGTGTAACATTGGGCTGTAAACCGTCATTTGCACCAAACTGATGTCGTCATCGTAAATTCCTACATCCGAGGCCTGTATTATTCTTGAAAGCAACTTCTTCAGTAATCCCTCTGTTGACCTGCTGAGCCTAACACAGACGGAGATTTTCTTTCAGGGTTTTCTCCCTTAGCCTATGGTGTCCAGTCACCTTAACCTACAAGGCAGCAGGTTGTACTCATATTAATCCCTGAATACAGGGCTGCCTTTTCCGCCATCTCCACCGTACCGAAGTCTACCTTCTCTGCTGTAGAAGTCGTTGAGGGACCCTTACAAGATGTTACACACTGGGTCAGTGTGCTCTGGGACTCACATAGGCAGGGGTGCCACTCCCTGGGTAAGACTGCCTCCGAAAAGGGTCCCTACCTACTACCTACTAATAGAATTGGTATTGTGCAAAATATCTGTGTTTCTCTTAAAAGTTTTGAGGACTATTTTGACATCATGCTTTTTTTAAATATGTTTGTCATTTGGTTGACTTGTTTATTATTAAATGTAAAAGTAGATAAAAAATTATGAATTTTTTCTTTTGTTCAGGTCGTTGAAGGCTGGTGTATATGTTTATTGATGATTTTCTCTACAAAGGAGCTGTTGTAGCCATTAAATTTAGCTATACTGCAAATGGTGTTTAATTCTTTTTTAAGTTCTTTTTTAGACAACGGGATGCTAAATGCGTGGTATACCATACTATGGTAAGCTGCATATTTATGAGCACGTGGGTGTATGGAATCTTGATGGATTGCGTTGGTTTTCAAAAAATCTTGTAGCTCAATGAACCAGGTTGTCTGATGATCGTTAGATCCAAATAATTGAGTTTTTTACCGTTCTCTGATTCTAGTGTGGGTCAATGTGGTTAAGGTTGTATAGAGTGGTGATGGCATTTACGTTCATGATCACATATTTTGTTCAAAAAATAATATTATTAAAGGTGTGTTCTAAACGATCCAGATAGATTTCAGCTATGGTTCATTCCATGTTAAGAAAACAGGGTTGCCATATCAAACGGCTTTGCGCAACACAATCACAGGGAAACGGCGGAACATAAATCTGTGAAATTCAATATGTAACTTCAAGATAACAAGCGGAATAAACTAAGCTGCAAATTATTTGTATGAACTAAAGGGAGCGGGGAGTTTACAGGGGCTATTTTTGGTTTGTAAAGAATCAGAGGTAAACTACGGCACAAAAACCTGAGCATTGAAGTATAAGGTAAATCGGCGGAGAAAATAGACAATATTTTTTATGGGCTCGACGGGTGAAGGATGCATTTAATTGCATTTAATAAATATCCCCAGATGGGCTGAGTGGCTCAGACTGTTGAGGCGCTGGCCTTTTGACCCCAACTTGGCAGGTTTGATCCTGGCTCAGTCCGATGGTATATGAAGGTGCTGAAATACTTCAGCTTCGTGTCGGTACATTTACTGGCACGTAAAAGAACTCCTGCGGGACTAAATTCTGGCACCTTGGCGGCCCCGAAATCTGTAAAAGTAGTTAATGGGATGTAAAGCAATAATAATAATTATTATTAAATTTCCCCAGGCAACACAGGGTTCTACTGTGCTGTCGTATCGCTTAAAAAGGCAATAGTAAAAATTAAATGCGGTCTTAAAGAAAACAGCGTTAATTAAAATGCACTTAAGAAAGAACAGCTAAATAACAAAACACATGTATCAGTAGAAGTTATGCCATGACTTATCGCTGCACACCACAGCATTAAAATCTTCAGTAACAACTTCTGTACAGTACGAAAATAATAGAACACACACAAATTCTATGCAATATACAACCAAAGTAAAATATCTGCCATTAGACCACAACTTGCTGAATGTTACTTCCTTGCCGCTGCAGGCTGAATTCCTCCATCATTCTGAATCGGACGAAGATTCACTGCCGACAGCAATGATGAAGGGCTCCATTTCGACCTGGATCAAATCATATTTCTACATGTCCGCTTCAATATCTTTCACGTGTTTCACGTAGTTCGCCCAGTTTTCAGTAGACACCCGTAGGAAACCTTCTTCGATGAGTCTTTCCATCTCCTTGTTTTGAATGTGGTTTTGTTCATAGCAACATAGTGCTTCACTTGCACCCAAACAAGTTCAATAGGGTTCAGCTCACAATGGTATGGTGGTAAACAAAGAACCATGACACCACTTTCTCTTGCCATTTTATCGATTCTGTGGCGATCGTATTTCCACCGCACAATGTTTCGAGGGCCATCAAGTCTGTTTTCAGCATGTCGTCATCATACACTACACACGTTCTCTAAACCCTAACTGCAGGTTCTCTTTTTTCCATGCCTTCGTAGGCAGAGCTTCTTTCTTGTGGCTGTGATAGGAGGCATTGTCAAGAACAATGACAGAGTTTGGTGGCAGGTTCAGTAGTAGACATTCTTTAACATACTCCTCATAACAATCACCGTCCATTTCGTCGTGAGCATCTGCGGTATTCTTCTTGCACTGAAACGCGTATTTCGCTCTTGGCACAAGCACATTCTCGTTACTGGCATCAACTAACGCGCACCGTGGACCATGACCTGTAGGTGACTTAAGACCGCAAGAGAGTCCTAACAGAAAAGCATTCCGTGGAGTTGAAATGGTCTTATCTTTCCATTCTTTCCCAACAGTGTGCCCTGTGTTAACCCATGACTCATCCGTGTAAAAGAGATTCCTTCCCTCGTCTCGATATTTCTTAAATGTTGACAGATACTTGTGACGCCAAGATATAATGTCCCCCCTTTCCGTCAAACGAGTTGAATTCCCTTTCTTTTCGTACTGGAAACCCATGTCTCTCAACAAACGATACAAAGTTGTTCTTTTGAACTTGGGAAGTTCTTTATCATTATTCACAGACTTGCTACAAGGTTGGAGGTTGGTTTTTAAGGAAAAAATTGTGCACCTTATGCCTTACACCACTGCGAACTTGACTGATCTGTTGTCTTTCCGTGGCGCTTAACGTTCTCTGGTTTTAATCGGAGAAGCCAAAGGTCCTGTAGTGGCTGCTGATCGCACTTTATAAACGGTCCTCTCAGAAATTCCTGTTGCTTCAGCAGTTTCTTTAACCACCCAACTGAGACTTTTATCTGGATTCTTTCGAGAAAGGTAATTAAGAACGTTAGCACAGTTTGCTTTATTTCTTCCTAAGTATCGCTCCCTGCTTATTTTTATGGACGTTCTCAGCCATAACATAAATCACTATTAATGATCACTATTAATGTTAAAAGAAAGAAATCACACAAGTAGGCTAATTAATCATATGACACTCACTCAACACAGGACAAGTACACACTGATTTACAGCCCAAAAACACACATGCAATAAAGAACAATTGTACGAGACTTCACTACAGAAGTGACCCTCCCGCAGTTCACAGATGCTTGTACCAGAGTAACGTAGGAGGTAAATGAAGCAAGGCAACAAATCGATGGCTGTTCCCGCCATTTACTTCCTCCCTACGAATGTATTTATGAAAAATAAAATGTTATATACTTATTTTAATCTCTCACGGGCAAAAATGCCTCATCCTTTTTACCTATCTTTCATAATACATTAAAAATTACAGTATAATATCCCTTAATCACGAGCAATTATGGGTGTCTCAGAGGCGGTACGTTCACTCGTCGTAGGTCCGTAGGAGCAATAATGTTTTCTTAACGTGGAATGAGCCATAGGATGCCTGATGCCGGTGATCCCATAGCTAAACCATTTTGCTGATAAATGATATTGTCAAATGTGAAATAATTATTGTTATTCAAAACAATTTTTAGAATATAGATGAAATCTTGAATTTCTAGTGGGCTCAGGTTGCTGTATTTAAATTGTTGTGAATAATGGGACAAATTTTTGAAATTGGGATGCTTGGGTACATGTTAACAATATCGAAGGAATGGAGAGAATGGTTGGGTTGAATAGCAACATGATTTAGTTTTTCAACCAATTCATTAGTGTTCTTAATGGAATTCCCAGATAAAAAAATGGTAATTTCTTGGTCTGTAATTAATGATGGGTTGGATACGAACATCAGTTTTATGTATTTTGGGAAGTGCTTTGGCAGTTGGATTCATGTCAATTAACTTATTTCTTTCTTTCTTTGTCTTAACAGGCATGATGCATTTTTTTAGTGTTTGTTTAAGCTGATGCTGAATTTTTAGTGTAGGGTCTCTTTTGATTATAGAAAATGAGCTGTCTGTGAAGAACTGTTATTTCTTCTATGTAATCTGACTTATTCATAGTAACAGTGGAGTTGCCTTTATCAGCTTTTGTTATGACAAGATCACTGTCAGTGATTCTCTTCTTAAAATCTAATATTTGTTTTTGTGTTGGGAGTTTAGTTTGGCATATATTATTACTATTGGCATTGATTATTGGAATGGAAGGGTTTCTTTTAGATATAGAGTTGAAGAAGTTATTCAGTTTCCTTTTAGCTTCAAATATTTTACGTTAAAAGGGACATGTTTAGTTTGATTTCAAGCATCCTCAGCCTTTGTAATTTATCTCAAGGTTAAGAATGTGAATTTCTAACACAAAATCAATTGTATTGAAAAGGTGGAATAGAAAAATAAATACAAATTTGTATGCAAATTATAGCAAATTTCAATACGGGTCTAAACATGAGATTAGTAAGTTACATGTAACATTTTTTCAATCCTAACTTCAATCTAAACGGAATTTCAGAGAAACCAAACATTTCATTTGACCTTTTAATTCCTAACTTTAGTAATCATGTCTGAAATAAAGAGAATTCTTCCTTTTATAATCTCTTTAAATTCCCCTCTCGGCAGCAGTCTCTCTTTCCTCATCCTTCACCCCACCTTAGACACCTCGTCTCTCGTCCCCTCCCACCCCCTCCTCTCCTGACGTACTCCTTTGTTTACATGGCCTGCCTGCTTCCTCCAGCAAGTCAGTGATTGCTCCTCACCAGACATTAGAGGCGAGTCTCATAAATAATTTTTTTTCTCTTTTTAATTTTTCGCAGGCGGAAACATATATGTGGTCGACTTTTCTTACGCTCCGGGCGGAAACACGTGTATATGTTCCGTTCGAAAATAGTGGGTTTATTAGCTGAGGAGGTACCCAAATATGCTCCGAGATGGCAGGAGCTGTTCTCTCAACTCTTTCTGCGAGGGAAATCCCCGCAGTATATTGCTGAGTTTGTTCTCCTGTTTGCGGGAGTTACATAATACATACATTGCGTGACGCAGTTTTCTCGTGCGTACTTCTAATGTATTTTCGCAGTTTTCCGGTAAAATGACATTGCAAAGACGGATCAGTGATACAGATATAGTGTCAATATTAGATGATACCGTCGAAGAAGTGTCAGATTTTAGTGAACGTGAGTCTGAGGACGAAAATTCTTTTTGCAGCTCGTTTGAGTGCAACGACAACACAAGCGACACTGACACAGATAGCGACAGAGCGGACGGACGTGAGTAATAGCGACCCTGGGCCAACAAATATTATTTCCGTTCGCAATATTGATCAAGGGCCAATATTACCATCACACTTTGATACTGATACGCCCCCCTGTAGAATATTTTCATCTACTTTTTGAAGATATTCTCAGTGAAACTAAATTATATGGGGACAAAACTAAAATACAGGCAACACCGACCACAAAAAAAAGCAGAATGAGAAATTGGCATCGCCCAACATTGCGTGTCATCATCAATATGGGGCTTCACCCGTTGCCAGATGTCAAAGACTATTTTTCAACAGCCTGGGTTAAGTGATGTTTTCTCCCGGGACGAGTTTTTACTTATTTTCTGGAATCTGCACTTTGCTCATGGGGAAGGAAATATGCCCCTGAAAAAGGGTGAACACATTAGGGTGTTCTAGAGAAAATTAGGAAAAAAATGTATGTTATTTTAAACCAAATAATCATTGAAAGTAGTTTTTGTACATATATTTCATAATAGCAGACTACAGTGTATCATATCGTAAAGTGGAGTGTGCCGTTCTTCCAATGAAAAAATCATTTTACGATTTTTATTTTGCCTTCAAACCGCTTCAAATTTGGATTTCCACTCCTAATCAAGGTATGTGGTATATTTAGGCATATTTTCATGGTTTTAGTAAATTTCCCAAAATTTTGCATGCATTTTAATTTTTTTATTTGACGCCTACGGCCATAAATGACCGCCGCCCACAAAAGCTTAATTTCATTTCTGTATGTTTATTCATTCCTAATTCTGTCTATCATTTCCAGATTTACTTCTTTGCCTGAGGTCTTAATGATATTTGCTTTATGTCCCACTAACTACTTTTTAGGGTTTTTGGAGTTGCCGGAATTTTGTCCCGCAGGAGTTCTTTTACGTGCCAGTAAATCTACCGACACGAGGCTGACGTATTTGAGCGCCTTCAAATACCACCGGACTGAGCCAGGAGTCAAGTTGGAGTCAGAAGGCCACCGCCTCAACCGTCTGAGCCACTCATAAATTTTGTTATTATATGTAATTTATTGTTATTGCAACAATGCCTTTGTTTCAGTTATCACATTTTTTAGCTGAAGATGGCCACTAAGTGGCTGAAACTAGTCCCATATATTGAAAACTACTCTTGTCAATTTGTTTGAGACAGAAGTGCCATCCGATTTTCAGCAGAATGTTATTATACCTATTCGCAAGAAAGCCGGTGCTGACAAGCGTGAACACAACCGCACCATTACTTTAGCATCTCACGCCTGCAAAATTTTAACACACATTATTTACAGAAGAATGGAAAGACAAGTTGAAATTGAGTTGAGAGAAGATCAATTTGGCTTCCAAAGAAATGTAGGGAACACGTGAGACAATCCCGACTTTATGTCTGATCTAGAGAGAGGACTGAATTAAGGAGGACAAGCCCATGTACATGGTGTTCGTAGATCTAGAAAAGGCATTCGATAATGCTGACTTGACCAAGCTATTTCAGATTTTGAAGGTGATCAGGGTCAGATACTGAGAACAAAGAATTATCAACAATCTATATAAAAATCAGTCTGCAGTGATAAGAATCGAGGGCTTTGAAACAGAAGCAGCAATCCAGAAAAGAGTGAGGCAAGGCTGCAATTCATCCCCCTTCCCTTTCAATGTTCATACACATCAGGCGGTAAAGGAAATCAAAGAGAAATTTGGAAAGGGAATCTCACAATCCAAGGAGAGGAAATCAAAACCCTGAAATTTGGCGATGATATTGTTATTTTATCTGAGACTGCAGAAGATCTGGAGAAACTGCTGAATGTTATGGACAGATCGTGGGTAAGGAGTAGACAAGATGAAAATCAATACGTCAAAAAAAATTAACCTATTAGTGCATAAAATTGTGTGATACTTATGCATGGTTTTAAGCCCGCGATACTTTCTTGTGCTTCAGAAAGGCTGTAGGTAATAAGAACCAAGAATACATCATTCTTTATCCTTCCCATTCAATGTTGAATCACACTTATTGCGAGCATGGCGGCAAGATAGTACAGAGTTTTGTGCAACAGTCAAGATTTTTACTTATGAATTAACAAATATTTCCAATAATTGTAAACTTTGGTATGGACCATGTTGTTGACACTCATGTGAATCTACTGACACACAAAGATGTCAATTATGTCTTATTATTGACATGACAGAGGCGTATAAACATAGCTGTCCTGAAAATCGGACACTATGCACAGGGAGTCCTACTGTCTCAGACATTTGTATTCCCATACTAGTTTGATGGTGAGTAAAATATGGGAAGTTTTGGAGGAAGAACAGACATTTGGAGAGGAGCAGCGCATCAAACCTCCTGATGACGGGTGTGAAACGGTTGATAATAATGACAGATGAGTACGAGGGTAATCTAAATTACGCTGGTAGAAACCTACTTCTGAGTAAAAGTGAAGGGCAGATTGCTTCAACAAAACATGAAAAAGGGAAGGCTTAGGTCCAGTTATAGTCAAAATATTACTGAATGTTTTCAGATGGAACAGAAAAGCCAGAAAACCATGCAAAAGGAAGGTGTCATGAAAATAAAGAGAGTCATACATAAGATTGGGCCAGTACCCCTGTTTACGATATCCCTCATAGAAAATTCAAAAGCATTAGTAAGTCAAATTGTAACACAAAAGAAGCAACTCCAAAGTGGACAAGATCATAATCTACATCTCATTTGGTGACTGTTTCCCTGCCCCCCGCCACCCCCGCTAGACTTCTTTCTCTGCCAGAGGCTATAGGATACCTTTTCACCTTTCCGAGTGTACACAACAATTTAAAATGAAAGGCTGAAGTAATTTGGACTTGGGGGAAGTGTAGTCCTGTCTCTCATTGATGCAGGTGGAACTGAATCAAACATAGTGCATTCTTTGACAACTACTTTACATTCCTGAAATTTAAAGACATATGGCTTCAAAGGGAATAAGTGCAACAGGGACAGAGAAAGAAAGGCAGACAAGAAAAAGAAGATTATACGACTGCGGGAGTTTTGGTGGTGTGTTCCTGGTGCACTGGCATGACAACAGTGTTGTCACTGCTGGTATGAACTACAAACAGATGCAGATAAGCAGTGCATCAAGGTGGTCTAGCGTAAAAAAAATATGCAACGAAAGCTGTTCAAGTCCTATAGTGGTACCCGAAGAGTGGATCAGCATGACCAGTTTGGACCTCACATGAAATGCTTCTGTGGATAGCATCAGTAAATACATAACCGTAAGTAGTGTATACAGTATTGTGATAAGTCTTTAGTGGAAAATGTAGATCTACTTTACAGTGTAAATTGGATAAGGTAATCCAACTCTCTAACACTACCTAGCTTGCAACATTATTGTACAAAATAATGCTGAGTAACTAGTGTTGTGCATAGCGTCCAATACACCGGACGGCCTATTAAATAAAACTATCACTTGTATGAACTTTCCGATTGTTGGAACGTGTTTCTGCAATTATTAAGAGTGGAAAGTGTAACTAAATTTAAATAAAACACAAAAAATTAACTTTATGCACTAATGGGTTAATGGAGTGCAGTCAAACGAAGTCAGGTGATGCAGGAAATACTAGATTAGGAAATGAAGTCTTAAAGGAAGTAGATGAATATTGTTACTTGGATAAAAAATAACTAATGATGGCAGAAGGAAGGAGGACATAAAATACAGACTAGCACAAGCACGAAGACCTTTCTTAGGAAAATAAATTTACTCACTTTGAACGTTGATACAAGAATCACAAAGATGTTTTTGAAGACCTTCATATGGAGCGTGGCATTGTATGGAAGTCAAACATGGACGATAACTGGCTCAGAAAGAAAATAGAAGTTTTGTAAATGTGGCGTTACAGAAGAATGCTGAAGGTGAGAAAGATGGATCGAATTGCGATTAAGAGATACTTGGTATGATGTTTGGGCCAGAACATATCATTCTCAAACTGTTCAGAAAAAGAGGTCAAACGGCGAATAGGACAAGCATGGAAGAGGTTCTGGTCTCTAAAGTTCATACTGACAGACAAGACTCAGAAACTCACCCTTAAAGCTGAAGTCCTAGAAAAATGTGTGATACCAGTCCTACTATATGGATGCCAAACCTGGGCGCTAACACTAAAACAAAGGAAAATGATCCAGATATGCCAGCGCAAAATGGAAAGAAAAATACTCCAGGTCTCATTGAGAGACAGAATACGGAACGAAGATATACGAAGGAGAACCGGCATGAAAGACGCTCTGACGACAGCCGATCAGCTAAAGTGAAAATGAGGAGGACACATAGCGAGACTGGAGCAAAATTGATGGACCTACAAAATGACAATGTGGGATCCCAGACAAGGAAGACAGAATGTGGGAAGGCAAAGAACTAGATGGGCAGACTTGTTTGCGAGATGGGGAGGAAAACAATGGACAAGAACAGCAAAGATAAGGCAAGAGTGGAAAGAGCTGGGAAAAATTGTGTGCAGAGATCACTGACCTTACAGGATACACCTTTGCTCAAGCCCTGTGATAAGTCGATCAAAACACATATTATAGATATTGTGCAGCAGTGAAATATGCAACAGTGGGCTTCCACAAGGAGACCTGAAGGTCACCTCTCTGATCACTACGGCATAATACAGTAAAATTGATAAAAAGAGGTTTTTATGAAGTGGTGAATATAAAATTATCGTCCTTGCATACACTGCGGAAAGAAGCCGTGCAAGTGTAAAATATGTTGAAGTACGTTCTCAGGACAGGGGCGAAGTATACAACATACAATTGTACGCTCCGACGAAGAGGATACCGTGATGGTCATGTTCTGAACACTTGGGAGAATAGCAAGTCGAATGTCAAACAGACAGACGTTTGCATGGAGTAGTGATATGATAACTCATCACGGAACACATAGTGGAAGGAGGATAAGCACTTGCAATGTATGTCAAGAGAATTTCAACGGAGGATAAGGTTAAGAAATTACAAGAAACGTCTACAACAAGTAACTATTCTCATTTTGGTTCCGTATTGAAGTTGACGTATGTCTCAAATATTATTACAATATTATAAGTCCACCTGTTCAATACAATACAATATGATCCACTATTTCATATGGTCAAATTTTTTTAATACATAATACATAAAAGTCAAAGGTACATGTTTCACCCTCCTTACGGGCATCATCATCATTTTTCAGCATTTTAACCTATAATTTATAAGATTAGAATGTCTCTATTTGTATTATTTTTAAGGTTGATATAGGCTGATGATGCCCGTAAGGAGGGTGAAACATGTACCTTTGACTTTTATGTATTAAAAATTTTTTTGACCATATGAAATAGTGGATCATATTGTATTGTATTGAACAGGTGGACTTATAATATTGTAATAATATTTTGAGACATACGTCTACAACATTCGGAGAAGAAGCTATGCAAGAACGAAGAGTGCAAGTTTACGCCTAGAAGCAACCTGAACCCTCCGTGGGATAAAAGTGTACACGTGTCATTAATGCAACAGTGCGTTTTCGCAAATTGTTGTTCCAGAAAAACACCATTACATTCACTCGGGGGTGAGACTACACAAGTGTACAATATGCGGTAATACGTTATCATAAAACAAACTACAGATTAACCAATATAATAATGCTCTTCAGGACCTGCTCACCTGATGAGCTAAACTGAGCACTGTCCCTGCATTGCAGGAGGCCATAGCCCTTAGGGGATTCATACGGCTAATTTATTTATTTATTTATTTATTTGGGACATCATTGCATGTATTAAATTATTGAACAATATTAATTAACTGATAAGATGTATATATTTAATCACTGGTAGGTCATTTTTAAATTGATATGTGTGTATATGTATATACAGTGAAACTCTGTTAAGAAGTTTTTCAAGGGACTGCAAAAAAAAAAAAAAACTTCTTAAGCAGGAAACTTCTTAAAAGGGGTAATGCCCAAAAACGTATTCTGTACTTTGAAATACATGTGAAACACACAGCCAACAGATTTCCTTGTTTGTGAACAATACCGAAATAGGCCGATATATAAGAGCTGCTTACAGAAAGCCACAATATAAAAATTCGATTATCATGACAATATTTTTAGAGATAAAGTAAAATAATTGAACATACCATATTATAAATATATTTGATAAGAGAAGGGGACATATTAAGTTATATGAAAACGTTGCAAAGTTTGATTATTTTAGCAGGCAGAACCATGTCCTTCCACACTTCCCTTTCTTCCGAACTTACACTCTCTGTTTTGCAACAAATTGTTTTGTAAACGAAAACCAAAAACCCCATGGCACTACAGCCCTTGAAGGGCCTTGGCCTACCAAGCGACCGCTATTCAGCCCGAAGGCCTGCAGATTACGAGGTGTCGTGTGGTCAGCACGACAAATCCTCTCGGCCGTTATTCTTGGCTTTCTAGACCGGGGCCGCTATCTCACCGTCAGATAGCTTCTCAATTCTAATCACGTAGGCTGAGTGGACCTCCAACCAGTAAAAATTCCAGACCTGGCCGGGAATCGAACCCGGGGCCTCCGTGTAAGAGGCAGGCACGCTACCCCTACACCACGGGGCCGGCTTTGTAAACGATGCCGGCTCAATTTTTAAAGCATTCCAGCCACCCGCTCGACGCGGTAAAAGGTACCCTTAATTTGCATGAGGCTTTCTCCTGCACAATAGTCCCACTGAAAGGTATGTTTAAACTTCGCTGCTGTTTAAACCATATTAGCAGAACTTGTTCTATTTCATCGTACTTTTCAGATTTAACTTCCTTACAATTTGCTGAAGTATTCCCTGCAGAAGCAGAGATCTCTTTTTTCTTCGCTATAATACCGTTCAAAGTAGACGGCGGCATCCCCAGCTCCTTTGCCAAGGCAGCACGAGAAAGTGTAGATGACGCCACTTTCCTTATAATCTCCACTTTGTCTTTTATTGTTAGTGCCATTCGCTTGATCTCTTTCCTCTGAGTTGCGCGCTCATTTTCACTTTAAAAAAAGCTTGTACGTTGATATTACAAGTACAACTAACTGCACCGACTCCTATTCATACTAATTACGACGCTACGCTATGCTTGGCAATCCGTAGCTTAGGCTTACAAGAAGCCAAGACAAGACGTGTACTACAGTTTGTTAGCATGTGCTTTCTATCTTCCTCACACCCCTGACACCTGCTTCAAGGATAACGGCAGCAAATGGGAAATCTAGCAACTTACTCTTAGAGATTCTTAGAACCTAGGCCTAAATCGCCCCTGCATTCCTACTGGTTGTCACGGCAACGGGCGTAGTTTCTGGCTGTTTCACAAGTACCGCGTGGCCAAGCCAGTATCGAGTTTATTTTCCCGCTTCAATCCTCTTCATGCTATAGGTAATGAAGAAAAGAAACACAGGTTCAAAGTTGCAGAAATTAGTGCATGGAAATGTATCTGGGGTATTACGTGGGAGAGATAAAGGCGCAGTAGCAACGCTAGCACATCTAAACGTAAACAGTTTCTTTCCCCGCGAGAATTTTATTTCATGTCTCCTCATCATTGTGCTACGTTCTAATAATGCGATGTAATAATTACGAGTGACACGATAATACAATGTTTAGCTCGTATAAAGGTAAAATTAAAAATAACTTTCAATTTTATGCCAACACGTGGTATTGCAATGCCTATGTGTGCCTCCCTCAACACCCAGTTGGCTATCAATATTCGTTCAACTTCGTAAACGATCGGGATCTTCCGGCCGGCTGTTTGGCGGCATGTGTATCAGCTGGCTGCTGGCAAATCGGCTGTTTCCTGCATAGAGTCACGAAGTTGTTTTTATTCACCTCACTAATAATAGACACAGAAAATCTTACCAGTTTAGTTAAAAAACGTAATTTCCTCTACGGCAAGGCCCATAAGTATTATTGCAACAATGTAAGACTGAATGCCTGGAAGGAAATAAGCAAGGAAATGAAAAATCAGACAGGTTAGAATATTCAGTTTTGTGGTAGGTTAACAGTAATGTTGTGGACAAATGCACTTTACGGTTTTTAATTAATGTTTAGGCCACCTTGATTAATGACTTCACCCTGTCGTGGCCCGCAAATTACTGCATTAAAGTTTTATCTAATCATCCATTGCGTACTTTATGTTTCTTACGTAGAATCCTGTTCGATTTTATTCCGCTAGATGGAACGGTGGAGTGGAAATTTTGACTGATGGGTTCGATTCGATTCCACAAGTCGAAAGTGAGCATCTGCTGTCCGTGTTGTCATAGCGTGACGTCATACGGCCGTGGCAGGCCCGCACATGTTCCGTGACACCAGACACACACCGCGAGCGCGCGAACGGTCTAACACAGGGTGCAACTTGCGCGGAGACTGGAGGGTTCTAACCACGGGCTGCTTTGAGCGGACGTTTTCTATCTCAAGGGGCTCTAAAATCTGAACTGTTTAAGCGGGAAATATATTTACAACAGAACACTTTAAACGGGAAAAATATACATATATCTTAATGCAACTGATCAAGGGACCAAGAATATCACACTTCCTAGGCGGGAAAACTTCTTATGCGGCAACTTCTTATCCGAGTTTCACTGTATATATATATAGGGTTTTAATCATCCATTTCACATCATCATTTCATTTCTTTGTACCGCAGTTATAACGTATTCTGAACGAACCAAGTATTTCAGCATCATTCATATTAATAGCTTGCAGTAAATTTTCCAATAGCCATTGTGAAGTGACCAGAGTCAGCAGGCTAATTTCAGCCCATTACCAGGAAATGTACGTCATCAAGGTTACGAGAGACCTTACCCTTTCCACCTTATGAAGAGAGTTGAAACATTATGAACGCCTACTTTTCGAAGTTCGCTATCTGACGCTTTATTTCAGCGGGAAAGTACAGCCTATGTGAATAAACGTAATGAAGCAAGATGATGGATTCACAGCAATACATAGGAGAAGGGATGAGACCTAGAATCTTACTGGACCATGTGATATGGTTGATGGAAGGAGATTTTGATGGCTATATACTCTTCGACAAGAGCTGGAGAGGACACTTGTATTCAGATTCACACTCGTACTCTTGGAAGACACTCTTACAACAATTCTACGTCTGCACATCAGAGAAGATTTTAATTTAGTTCACTACGCATCTGAGTAGGATACTACTCAAAAGTTACTCTCATTGGGACCTGTTATTTCAATGACGGGAGGTAGTCAACGCCAGACCGGTTTTGACCAGTAAAGGGCAGGAGAACTTGTGTTATGAATTTAGTTACACTACTGTTCCGTAATACAGAAGAATACAAGTGTATTCTCTCAATGAACATAACCCATGGTGGTTTTGCTTTTAAACTTAGGACTCATTACGACTTTATGTAAGGAGTACAGTAGGAAGTGTTGAAAGCAGGAAAGTCATATTACAGCTAGTGTATTATGCACGATGCAGAAGCAGGACTGGAAACCACTACTGGAGATGACGCATGTACGAGAGATCCATCAATCATCAGCTTCTACATAACAGAGTCTACAAAGGGTGAGCTAATGGCATAAATTACTGCAAGTCTTCACGCAACAGTTCATTTTTTTAGAGTTTATTTCATTCAATTTTTCTTTTGCTTCCTATGTTCAGATTCCGTTAATACGCCGTTACGTCATGTTTTTCATACTAATAAATAGCTGTTTTAATTAGTATTTTCTGAAATTATTATTAATGATCCTTAAATTCCAAGTTAGTGTACTTAATGGATAGTGTTCCGTCACCTCACCCCAAGGAGTTTTTAGAGTCTCATTACGTATTATTATTATTTTTAGTTATCAACTTTCGTTTTCAAGCCATAAGCTTGAAGGCTGGCACCCATGGGATATTGTTTATGGAGAAACAATGAGATATCATTTATTTATATTAACATTAAAGTGACCCGCCCTGTTATAATTTTTATTATAAGTTAAAAACTTCATTTTCCCGTATTGAACTGAGATTCACAATTGAAATATCAAAGAAGGTTCAACCTTTTCAATACAAAACGTGTTGTATAAGAAGTTCACAACATAATATTTATTGAATAATTAGGACCGGTTTCGACGCTCACTGCGTCATCATCAGCTACAAAGATCAACAAATAGGCAAAGTACATGTCATGAATGATTTACATTAATAACTCTTGTATGGCTGAATACAAATGGTAAACTGCTTTGTCATAAAAGCTAAGAGAAACTTGAGTAAAATATGATAATGTGATGTGACACATAAAACATAGTGGTTTGATGGGTAAAAATTATGCATAAAATTGAACTGATGCTATGAACATGAGAGTCTGAATATGGTGATAAAACTATGTGGTAAAATAAAATGGTAAAATTGTCCACTCTTCTGTTGTTCACTTCAGGCACATAAGTCCAGGTCCGTGTTATATAGTCAAACCAATAAAAAGATTTTTGTCGAGGCCGGGACACCTGATGTTGGGCGATTGAATAAGGTTGCACTTCGAATTAGTCTCAGCTCAACAGGGTAGTGAATCTTTAAGAGAGGAAAGAAAAACTAAGTTAGTGAAATGGAAGTCTAAATCGAGTCGCGGTCAAGGGTGATAGAATATGAGACTCACCTTGTTTGGCGTGCTGAGTGTGTGGTGTAAGAAGAGTTCTGGACTAGTGAGAAGGTGTGACTGAGTAGCGAAGTTAGAGTGAGAGGGGTGGGGGGGGGAGGGGAAGTGGAGAGGAGAGGGGTAGGGAGGCGGAGTTTAAGGTGGGTCAGGAGGGCGGAGTGGCAGTGGTGTGGGACGTAAAAGAGTACTGTGGAGAGCGTGAAAGATCGATTTTTCTCTCGTGGTTTTTATACCTCTAAAGACTTCTATTAGGTAGTCGAAAAGAATGCTGGATTTTTCTGAGATTTCGTTAAGATTTAAGTTAGGGTTAAAAAATTGGTCTAGGTGAATAAAACAGTTCTCCGTAACGTCGAGTAAAGGGCCTTTATTTATGTTTTTGAGAATTTCTAGGTCTTGTTCTATGGTGGTAAAATTATGCTTTAAGTCATGTATATGTTGGCCTATTGCGGAAAATCTATTATATCTGATGGCATTAACGTGTTCTAAGTATCTAACTTTGAAGCTGCGCCCGGTCTGTCCGACATATGAGGAAAGACAGTTATTGCATTGAAAACGGTAAACACCTGACATTGCATAAGTGTCAGACCTGTTAACTGATTTGGAATTGTGAACTATATCTATGTTTCTATTGCTGGTTCTGTAAGAAATTTTAATATTATGTTTCTTGAAAATATTCGTTACACTGTGTATATTTTCATTAAAGGTGAAGGTGGCGAATAGGGCAGGGTTATGTCTTTCTTTGGTTAATGTTGACTTCAGTCTATGTTTACATTTGTTAATGATGCGTTCTATGAATGAGGCATTATAACCGTTAAATTTAGCAATGGCCCGAATGGTGTTCAATTCCTTCTTTAGGTTTTCCTTGGATAAGGGTATTTTTAGTGCACGGTCTACCATGCTATAGTAAGTGGCACATTTATGTGCATGTGGATGTGTAGAGTCGTTTCTGATAGTGGTCGCTGTTTGGGTTGGTTTTCTGTAGATATTGTATTCTAAAGAAGAAGGATGTCGTTTAATTGTAAGGTCTAAAAAATTGATCGAGTAATTGGACTCAGATTCTAATGTGAATTTTATATTAGGATCAATCTTGTTTAAGTTATTAAGAGTAGTGGCTGCATTAACCGTTCTATCATCTAGAATAACTAGAGTATCATCAACATACCTAGACCAGAAGTGTATATTTGAAAAAGTGTTACTGGTGTTAATTGCAGTGTCTTCTAGGAAAAATCCATAAGACCGACGTCCCCATATGCCCCATCATTAACTACAGACCTAGCCCATTATATAAACTAGCCCAATTCATACAAAAATTTCTTAGTAGAAACTATAAATTTCAGTCGAAAAAATCCATAAAAAAACACCATCGAACTAATCGAAAAACTGAATAAATTTGAAATACTGCCATTTCATACCCTTCACTCATTCGATATCAATAATATGTATCCCAGTATCAACACCAAAAAACTCCTTCCCATAATACTAAAAAATCTAAAAACATATAGTGGGCTAAGTAAACTAGAGATCCAAGACTTTATGCAGGTCCTAAAACTCGTAATACATAACAACTATTTCGCATTTGATAAATGCATTTACCAACAAGATGGACTGGCTATGGGGTCGCCGGCCTCAGGAATTTTGGCTGAAATTTACATAGATTTCCTAGAAGACACTGCAATTAACACCAGTAACACTTTTTCAAATATACACTTCTGGTCTAGGTATGTTGATGATACTCTAGTTATTCTAGATGATAGAACGGTTAATGCAGCCACTACTCTTAATAACTTAAACAAGATTGATCCTAATATAAAATTCACATTAGAATCTGAGTCCAATTACTCGATCAATTTTTTAGACCTTACAATTAAACGACATCCTTCTTCTTTAGAATACAATATCTACAGAAAACCAACCCAAACAGCGACCACTATCAGAAACGACTCTACACATCCACATGCACATAAATGTGCCACTTACTATAGCATGGTAGACCGTGCACTAAAAATACCCTTATCCAAGGAAAACCTAAAGAAGGAATTGAACACCATTCGGGCCATTGCTAAATTTAACGGTTATAATGCCTCATTCATAGAACGCATCATTAACAAATGTAAACATAGACTGAAGTCAACATTAACCAAAGAAAGACATAACCCTGCCCTATTCGCCACCTTCACCTTTAATGAAAATATACACAGTGTAACGAATATTTTCAAGAAACATAATATTAAAATTTCTTACAGAACCAGCAATAGAAACATAGATATAGTTCACAATTCCAAATCAGTTAACAAGTCTGACACTTATGCAATGTCAGGTGTTTACCGTTTTCAATGCAATAACTGTCTTTCCTCATATGTCGGACAGACCGGGCGCAGCTTCAAAGTTAGATACTTAGAACACGTTAATGCCATCAGATATAATGGATTTTCCGCAATAGGCCAACATATACATGACTTAAAGCATAATTTTACCACCATAGAACAAGACCTAGAAATTCTCAAAAACATAAATAAAGGCCCTTTACTCGACGTTACGGAGAACTGTTTTATTCACCTAGACCAATTTTTTAACCCTAACTTAAATCTTAACGAAATCTCAGAAAAATCCAGCATTCTTTTCGACTACCTAATAGAAGTCTTTAGAGGTATAAAAACCACGAGAGAAAAATCGATCTTTCACGCTCTCCACAGTACTCTTTTACGTCCCACACCACTGCCACTCCGCCCTCCTGACCCACCTTAAACTCCGCCTCCCTACCCCTCTCCTCTCCACTTCCCCTCCCCCCCCCCCCTCTCACTCTAACTTCGCTACTCAGTCACACCTTCTCACTAGTCCAGAACTCTTCTTACACCACACACTCAGCACGCCAAACAAGGTGAGTCTCATATTCTATCACCCTTGACCGCGACTCGATTTAGACTTCCATTTCACTAACTTAGTTTTTCTTTCCTCTCTTAAAGATTCACTACCCTGTTGAGCTGAGACTAATTCGAAGTGCAACCTTATTCAATCGCCCAACATCAGGTGTCCCGGCCTCGACAAAAATCTTTTTATTGGTTTGACTATATAACACGGACCTGGACTTATGTGCCTGAAGTGAACAACAGAAGAGTGGACAATTTTACCATTTTATTTTACCACATAGTTTTATCACCATATTCAGACTCTCATGTTCATAGCATCAGTTCAATTTTATGCATAATTTTTACCCATCAAACCACTATGTTTTATGTGTCACATCACATTATCATATTTTACTCAAGTTTCTCTTAGCTTTTATGACAAAGCAGTTTACCATTTGTATTCAGCCATACAAGAGTTATTAATGTAAATCATTCATGACATGTACTTTGCCTATTTGTTGATCTTTGTAGCTGATGATGACGCAGTGAGCGTCGAAACCGGTCCTAATTATTCAATAAATATTATGTTGTGAACTTCTTATACAACACGTTTTGTATTGAAAAGGTTGAACCTTCTTTGATATTTCAACTGTTATAATTTTGTCACACATCTGTGGGCAGAGTGAGAAGAAATCGATTTGGCTAAATTTGACCAGAAGAAGAGATAGAATGATAGGACACATCCTAAGATGCCCAGGACTTGTTCAGTTGGTTTTTGAGAGAAGTGTAGGCAGTAAGAACGGTAGGGGTAGACCAAGGTTTGAACATGACAAGCAGATTAGAGCAGATGTAAAATGCAGGAGTAATGTAGAAATTAAAACATTAGCACAGGATAGGGTATTTGCAGATGATGTGATTTGGGGAAAGGGAGAAAAGGAAGTACAAAGGAGACTGGATATTTGGAATGAAAATCTGAAGGAGTTTGGAATGGTAATTAATAAAAAGAAAACTGTAGTTATGCACTGTGGAAAAGAGAAGCCAACGGTTAGAGAATGTAGAACAGTTTACACATGTGGGTAGCATTATTATTGGAAGTAATGAAATCAACCCAGAAATTAATAACAGACTAAGTAAAAGGTACAACATTTTATCATCAAGTCAGAGAGCTTTTAAGGGATGACAAAGTACCCAAGAGAACGAAATTAACATTATATAAACAGTATTTCATACCACTTGTAACGTACGGACTAGAAACGCTGGTAACTAATAAGAGACAAGATCCAAGCAGTAGAAATGAATTTTTTTTAAACATCACTTAAAAAGACAAGAAGAGACAGAATTCAAAATATTAAAATCAGAGAAGAGCCAAATATAGAACCGTTAGTACAGAAGATACAGAAAGCAAGACTGAGATGGTTCAGACATGTAAAAAGAATCGGAAAGGAATGGGTAGCAAGAAGGGAATTGAAGAGAAGTTAAGGGAAAGAGACCAGTTGGAAGACCGAGAAGAAGGTGGATGGATCAGATTTGGAAGGACATTAGACAAGCTGGATTGGATGTGGCGGAAGTAATGGAACAGGAAAAGTGGAAGGACAGGAAGGAGCGGAGGAGGCTTGTTAACAACACCCGGGTGACTGGAGTGGGACAATTATGATGATGATAGGGTGGCATGGAGTTCTGCATGAAACCAATCTATGGACTGATGACTCGAAAAACACATCTTTTTTGAATTGGATTTTAAACTATGACATGCTGTCAACTGTAGCCGAGAATGTCCTCGAAAGAAACAAAATATGTCCTACATACATTAACAAGATTGTGAATTATGAACTGGAAATCATTTGGGATAAGCTAACAAAGAATGACCTACACACTCTAGAAAAAAAATCAAAGCCAGATTCTTAAAGATTCTGTGTGAATTTAAAACGATCAGTGGAACCGACCCACAGTGCCTCACATGCACAGAAGCTGGCACAAAACAATAGTATTACTGACCAGGGATTGCTTGTATAGCACGATGCTGAATCGATTACGCTTGTAGTCGAAACGGGTCCAAAATCCAGATCATCGGCCCCTCATAATGGTATTGATCGCTAGGAAAGTAGAACCATGCCATGTGTAATGTTGCAGTACTAATCAAAAGTAGCAGAGACTCGCGGTATTACACACATTATGGTACTATTCACAGGTAGTGTGATGCGCACATGTAGAACCAACCAATGGTGTTTCGCGCATTGCAGCGCTATTTACAGGCAACGCAAACCTTTGGCGCTCCTCACATAAGTGGACTAACCACAGGGACTTGTACTATCCCGTGGAATTCCTCACATAGTGGGAACTGAGCATAGGTAAGGCAGAACCATTGTGTCGCTAATCCCATGGTGTCACTCGTATAGGAGTACGAATCACAGGTACTGTAGGACCCACCTCCTGATTCACACACTGTCGCTAATAATCACAAACCTATTTCGTACCTAACATAGTGGTACTACGCACAAGTAAATGTGACCCATGGTGTTCCCTGCGTGATGGTACTAATTACAGGTAGTCTAATGGTTCTAATTAGATCATCCCTTGGTCGCCCCTTACGACAGGCAGGGGATACATGGGTTAATTATTCGTCCGAGTCCCCCACCCACAGGGGGTGTGAGTTTGGTCCGCGAGAGGTATTTTATTTCCCTCAAGTCTGCCGGCAAGCCAGTTAGGACCCCCCTATCCGCCACCTGGTACACGCCACGTAGGAGTATCACCTCTCCCCCTGCTACGCCAGCGTAGTAGGTTTGTGGCGTTACCATGTTGTGGAATGCTCTATGCGAAACAGGCCTATAATAGACTTATGCTTAAATGACATGCAATCGCTTTATATACACAAATTGTGTGCTCTATTAAATTATTAAAAAGGTGGACCAATATATCTCTTTTAAAGGTGTAGTGTCTAGTTTCAGTTTTGTGTTTCGATTATCAGCAAGAACCCTTCTAGGGGTTAGTTTGTGGGTCCCTGGCAAGCATAAAAGACTGATCTCTCCTCTCTGCTAGTTCAGGTATCGTTTCATGTCATTTATACATCCATTTTCTTTTTTCACTACTGAACATGCACCCTTGTTAGTAATATGCTACCATAAGATTCTTTTTTAAAATTTGTCTTATGTCTCACACACACAGCTCTTATGGTGATGATGGGATACAAAAGGGTACGAAACGACCATGGTCTAAATTGAGGTACAGCCCCAGCAATTGCCTGGTGTGAAAATGGGAAACTACAGAAAACAATCTTCAGAGCTACCGACAGTGGTGTTCGAACCCACTATTTCCCAGATGTAAACTAACAGCTGTGTGACCAAAACTGCGCAGGCACACTTGGTTTTCTAAAATCTTTTTGACTTTCAAACAATAATTTCCTTGCTGTCTGCTCTGAAGGACTTGCTTGGCATACCATTTCTAGAATTCCCAATGTTTCAGTAACAGTATTTGTCTTGCCTTTCTAGCATATTAACTCACATATATATCTCACATGTTTGCTCCTTCAAAATTCAACTAAAAAATTGGAGTATGAGAGTTATATTATTTTTGAAAGTAACAAAATCAGACTATTTTGCAAAAAAAGATTGAATGCATTTTATTGTATCCCATGTATGTTCAACCCTCGTCCCATTTCTCTGTGGGGTCGGCTATGAAGCAAGATTAATCATACCAGCGAGTTTTTATAACCAGATGCCATTTCTGACATCGACCTCATCAGAGGCATTAACCCATTGCAATACTTTGACGGAACCTTCCGCCCTGCGATTGTAAGGTGGTAACATACTTTGTCGGACACTTCCATCCTGGTGCATGGAACATTATCGCGGTTAGCTAGTCAGAGAGATTTATTCAGTTTGTTTTGCAGCCTACCTGATTGATGTCAGATGATACCTGAACATATTTTCTCTCTGTAAATAGCAGCTGAAATAAGGAACATGAAAAGCATCTCAGTCTGCTGCTAGTTGTACACAATTATTGCGGCATCCAGGCGCCGCATGGATGAGGCTATTCATAACTGGCTTTAAAAAATAGTGATGTAAAAAGTGGAAATGATTGAGTGAAAATTCTTCTTCTTCAACTGACAGTGATGAAAGCGATTCCGATTTGAGTTCCGAGGTAATAGTGCCTATCGAAAATATGGAACAAAACCAGAATGCAACAAGAGCACATTATAACTCTAGTAATTATATTTGGAACTGGGATCTTGTTGACAATAAGAATGTTTCTGTAACATGCAAACCAGTTTCTAAAATATAGCAAGGAGGAGGTTGGAGGATAATTCAAAAGAAATGGATGTAGTGAATGAATAATTTCTAAACCCACAGATCTCGGATCACGTTACAAAGAGAACCAATGCCTATGCCTCTACATATCTTGCTAATTTATCTGCTTTCCTTGACACCAGTAATATTCATAAAAAAAACACATTGGTTTCCTGTTACTATAGACGAGCTAAAAGCTCACTTTGCTATGTGTATTCTTATTCTTATGTATGTGATTAGTCAAAATTATGTTAAAGTGACTGAAAAAAATAAATGGTATGTATTCTGAAGATGATAGGGATCAGATACCGAGAACGAAGAATTATCTACAATCTGTATAAAAATCAGTCTGCAGTGATAAGAATCAAAGGCTTTGAAAAAGAAGCAGCAATCCAGAAAGGAGTGAGGCAAGGCTGCAGTTTGTCCCCTCTCCTTTTCAATGTTTACATAGAACAGGCAGTAAAGGAAATCAAAGAGAAATTTGGAAAGGGAATCACAGTCCAAGGGGAGGAAATCAAAACCTTGAGATTTGCCGATGATATTGTTATTTTATCTGAGACTGCAGAAGATCTCGAGAAGTTGCTGAATGGTATGGATGAAGTGTTGGGTAAGGAGTACAAGATGAAAATAAATAAGTCGAAAACAAAAGTAATGGAGGGCAGTCGAATGAAGGCAGGTGATGCAAGAAATATTAGATTAGGAAATGAAGTCTTAAAGGAAGTAGATGAATATTGTTACTTGGGTAGTAAAATAACTAATGATGGCAGAAGTAAGGAGGACATAAAATGCAGACTAGCACAAGCAAGGAAGAGCTTTCTAAAGAAAAGAAATTTGCTCACTTCAAACATTGATATCGGAATTAAAAAGATGTTTTTGAAGACTTTCGTGTGAAGCGTGGCATTGCATGGAAGTGAAACATGGACGATAACTAGCTCAGGAAGAAAGAGAATAGAAGCTTTTGAAATGTGGTGTTACAGAAGAATGCTGAAGGTGAGATGGATAGATCGAATCACGAATGAGGAGATACTGAATCGAATTGGTGAGAGGAGATCGATTTGGCTAAATTTGACGAGAAGAAGAGATAGAATGATAGGACACATCTTAAGACACCCAGGACTTGTTCAGTTGGTTTTTGAAGGAAGTGTAGGTGGTAAGAACGGTAGGGGTAGACCAAGGTATGAATATGACAAGTAGATTAGAGCAGACGTAAGATGCAATAGTTACGTAGAAATGAAAAGGTTAGCACAGGATAGGATGGCATGGAGAGCTGCATCACACCAGTGTATGGACTGATGACTCAAACAACAACAAGGGAATATTTCCTTTCACAAGTAATGGTAGGCCAAAGGGTTAACGAGATGAAATGTTTTTTTGCCCAACCCTTGTCCCGTTTCTCTATGGGCTCCGGTATGAGGCGAGATGAATCTGTCCTGGCGGTTTTTCTTTTAATGACCGGATGCCCTTCATGATGTCAACCTCATCAGAGGAGTTAATGAGATGAATTGAATGTCATATGTGATAGCAGGAAGGGAGAGGGTGAAACCCAGTGCCGGCACATAGCCTACTGCTGTCGAATACAAGCACCATGGAGAGTTTCGGAATTGAATCCAGGCTCTTGACTTGCAATCTCCTACACTGCTGGCCAACATTCTGATGGTGACTTTTTTTTTTTTTTTGAGCAACAGGACTCGAACCGGCTAACAACGGTGTAAGACTTGACGCCGTAACGATCATGGCCACCACATTTCATAACATACTCAAGTTTCTACGAATCCATTTGTAGCCGAATACACTGCCGTGCCATTTCTGCTTGCGAAATACAGTGATCTTATTGGCCTTTTGTCCCTGATCGAGATCACATCAGGTCTGCCACATTCTGAGAAGAAATTGAAACCGTGAAGCTTGAAAGTGTCATAATGTGGCAGTGCTGTATCCTGAAAGTGCACATATTAGCCTAAGAACGGCAGGAGTGAAAATACAATTATTTTAATATGTCAGAATTAAAGTGCAATTATTATCACCATTATCATGTTACTGCATACTACACGCATGTGCCTCACAGTGCCCCCATCGTTGCCCAGACATACTCTCGAACTGGCCCAAGGTCTTGCCTTGGAAGCACATTCTCGAAAGACAGTGCAGTTAAACGAGAAATATTCAGGACAAAGAAAGCATCAAACTTTAACAATCAATCTGAAAGTGCAAAATACCACGAAAAGCAAAAACAACCCTCTACAACACCTATTTCGTACCAGAGACAGGTATTCTACTAAAAGATGACTGCAGCATATTTCAGAGTAATAAAGAAGCACAGACTTTTATGGTGTGGGCCCGTTATGACAGTAAATAGTAAAAGACCGACCAAAAAATAATTTGACTTACTGTCCAAGAACAAAGACCAAAGAGAGAGAGTAAAATCAGATGTGGAGAAGACAGGTCTCAGATGGGAGGATGTCCTGAAACAGAAGATGTAAGAGGATGGCAAGTGCTTGTACAGTACAATTGGGAAACTGGAGTTTGAAAATAATAATAGTAATAATAATAATAATAATAATAATAATAATAATAATAATAATAATAATAATAATGGCAAAAGAGTCCAGCTCCATGGCTAAATGGTTAGTGTGTTGGCCTTTGGTCACAGGGGTCCCGGGTTCGATTCCCGGCAGTGTCGGGAATTTTAACCATCATTGGTTAATTTCTAGACATGATATTGTATAGGCTTTTGGGCTTGTGCCATGTCAAGAAAAAAAGGTGAAATTCTTAACGTTTCGAAGAAAACTGCGCTATGCGTCCTCAGACGAATTCTCGACTGTCCACGAGAACGGCTTCTTAAATAATGACACTTTTGAATTTGGAATGTTATAATAGAAGTAGAAGTGGAAATGGTACGTTCATTTACCACCAGATGGCTCCCAGGACGTGGCACAACGCTAGCGTTCGAAGCGGAAGCTGACCGAACTAACACAATCAGACTAAGCAGTTCACATAACTTGTTTGCTTAACATATGACAGGTGTAAAACATAGAATAAGCCTGGAATGAAACATCTGGCGACGAGGACTGTACGAATTTGGAAAAAACACCAAGACGAAATAACAATAGTGAAGGGGCAGGCAAGGGAACTACCTACGTAAATTCTTAATGGCTGGCAACCAGGTCTTACTTAATTGATAGCCGGTGTCCCTGTTGAAATTGTTAGGATTTCTATGTATTTCCACAGCTTCCCGTATAATCCTGGACCTGTAGTGTGGGTAAGAGCTCGAGCATCTTGGAACATGCTATCGTCGGGTCATGATGTCATGTTCCAAGATACTCGAGCTCTTACCCACACTAGACACTGTCTACAAGTATGGGCCGTGAAAGCATTAATGGCAACATTGGTTAATTTCGTCGGCACCCGCCTGGGCATATGTGTCGTCTTCATCATCATATCATACTCATCATAAGGCGCAGGTCGCCTACGAGCGTCAAATCAAAAGACCTGCAATGGCGAGCCGAACATGTCTTCGGACACTCCCGGCACTAAAAGCCATATGCCATTTCATTTTTTTTCATGGCAAAAGAGAAGGGTCTGAATGAACAATTCACTGGCACTCCCATAGCCGGTGGGCATACTTAGGAACGAGGAAAAACATAAAAATTATGCAGCGATACCTCAAGCAGTAGAAAGGAGAGATCCTACCATCTCACCTGTACAAGTATTCTTACTTATCCCTTTCGGCCCTAGTAGTTTTGCACTGAAACCTTGTTTTCTAGTGCTGGAATCTTTCTCCCCAGTTGTTTCCAGACGAAACCGGAATTCTTAAGAAGTAGGACATGTCACCTAGCTTCCAGCTCAGTTCACCATGTTGGCATGTACCTATGCTCATTCTGAATTACCAGAAACTTTTCCCATATTACTATGAAATATGCCTGACACCAGTGGGAACAATCTTGAGAAACTCACAGCGCAATAGGCTGTAACTATATTTAATACAATAACTCTAAAAGAGCAAACTTTGTTCATGTTCAGGTTGTATGCGTGTACTGTATACTCTGCACGGCTTTACTTCTAAACTGAAGTTTCGCAAAATGAATGAGCATCGCCTTACTGCCAGAAGAAGAGCTTATGCAATAAGATCGCAGTAAACAGCCCTCGTAAAATGTAATACCATACTCAGAAAAGTTAATAAATTAGGATTGAAAGCAAATTCACAAAAACTACACCTACTAATAACATCCGACACAAAAATAAGAATACATTATTAGAATAAAAGAGAATGAGGGAAAAACACATCACTCACGGCTAATGGCTGGCACAGGAAGGAGGTTATGGCCAACAAAGGGAACACTACCGGTACACTGATATCAGAGTCACTTTCTTGCCACTTGTCTTTCCCAAGCTACACTGAGACAGGCTAAGCACGCACGAACTAAGTACACTAACCACTACACGGACATAAAACTACAGCTATTTTTATACACTGAACTATTGAACCTGAATTGTGCTAACATATGCTACGCTATACTATACTAGAGAGATAAAGACTAATATAAAAAGCACTAATTACTGAAGAAAAATGCAAAAGATCGTGAACCGCACCGAATACCACACACGCTGAGTGAGATAGATTAATCACGTGGTGAATGTAAATATTAAGAGTTGGCAACTAGGTTCTGAGATCACACTATGTCAACATAAATCGATATGAATGGCAGCCTGGGATTGGTTGGATTTATGTTTCTGCGCATAACCACCAGAGAGAGCCAAAATGTCAATTTAGAAGTAAAGCAGTGAGGAGTATAACAAGACCAATGGTATTGTGTTGTCGGATTCTACAGGCCTGTGGGGGCTTATTTTATGCGTCCAGACCCCCTTTGCTTGCCCCCACTAGCCAGACCTAACAATCCAGATGCTGTCATGTGTTATGTGACTTCTTCTCCAAGCTAAGCCATGCTGGACATCTAACTTTCGCCTACCGGGTACAGAAGTTTTAGTATTCTATGAATACTTGAAAATGCGGATTCAAATGTTTGATGAATTCTTTATTTTTTATATAATTAATTGGCACTGACACACATAGGTCTTATGGCAAAAATGGGAGAAGTACTAGGAATGGGAAGGAAGCGACCATGCCCTTAAATAAGGTACAGCCCCAGCATTTGCCTAATGCGAAAATGGAAAACAACGGAAAAACATCTTCTGAGCTGCCCACAGTGGGTTTCGAACCCACTATCTCCCGAATGCAAGCTCAAAGCTGCGCGCCCATAACCATATGGCCAAATTTGTTTTAAGAGGATGTCTCTAAAAAAGAAAGAATAAGTAAAAGAAAAAAATAATATGGATTTTAGCGATGTTGACAAAGGTATTGAATATTTGCAAGGAAACTGATAGTGCACAATTAAATTATTCAATCACTTTTGCAATTTTAAAAAACTGTCTGAGAATAATAATGATTCTAACTTCAGTCATTTTATAAAAATAAAAAATAAATGAGCTAGATATTTCAGTGCTAGTCAGTTAACTGAATACCATTCAGAGTTGTTAAAACTGTCAAAATATTTCTGTACCATACACCAGGGCATAATACATATGTAGAAAGCGTAGCCTACTTTAACTTCAATGCAATGGACTGATGACAAGTAGGTTTTGACAATCTGTGAAAGGGTTATTGATGGTTCAGTATAATTTGAGGAAATTTTCTTGTGTGACTCCCTAATACCTACAGACTAAACCCAAGTTACAATAAATTTTTAAAAGTACAAAAGATCAAAACAAGAAGATACGTTTGTAATTCAGGAAGACAAATTGGGGCAAATACTTTATAAGAAGAGAAATTAGAGACTGGATAATTTACCAAGGGAGATGTTTGATATATTTCCAATTTCTTTGAAATCATTTAAGAAAAGACCAGGTGAACTACTATAGGGGAATTGCCACCTGGGTGACTGCCCTAAATGCTTATTATCTGCAACAGGATGAAATTCAACCAATATTTATAGCTTCTTCGGCTTGAATGTGCAGCTAACTGTAAAATCGTTATTAGTAACTTGTAGCCTACTACAAATATCTTGCCATACAACAGACATAATTCCAAGCATAATCTAACCCTAAATACTCTCCATTTTGAAGCTTTCTGTCCTCTTTTTCAATGAAGTAAATCACCTTATGATACCCTCACAGGATGTGAAACGAACAGGCTATGGCAATACATACCAACATGTCCTATGAAAACAACATTTACATGTTCTTTCTTGCTCTTAGTTTCCTCAGCTTTACTAATAGGTCTCTTCTTGGGTTTAATCACAGCTTCTTCTAACTCCACATCATCGTCATCCTCATCCTCTCCCTCGGGTTCATTTTCAGGAGTTAAAAGTGGGTCACCATCGTCTGCAGCTTCCTCCCAACTGTCAGCTGGAGGTGGAGGTGCACCTTCTCCAGGAGGTTCTTCCACTTCCAGGTTCTGGGCCAGCACCTGCTCATCTGCAACTGCCCCACCTTCAATAAATACCACTGAATTAGTCTCAAACAGGTATTCAAAAGGTTCAAGTCAAATGTAATAGACCATGTTAACCTGTATAGGCCTACTATTTATTCACTAAACACATAAAAAACAAAACTATCGTTTTAGGTAGTGAAAAGTAACATCTATACACTTCATAAGCACAAGCAACTTCATACAATATAAAGAGCAACATAAGAAGTGAAGAGGCATAACAGTCTTGAAAAACCTGACCTAACTTAGATCTGAACCTGCATACTTGTTTTCTTCCACTATAAAAAATGAAAAAGCTTTACAACAAATTATTTTTACGATACTGAATAAAATATCTCGTTAATATTCATAGTGAAATAAAGATCCAAATCAATATGCTTTGTTGAAATTTTGCTACAATATCAGCCCATCAATATAAAAGGAAATAATGTCTTTTATGACAATGTACACCTACGACCGCTCCAAAAATGGGAAAAGCGCATGCAGGCATTTAGTAAATTATTCGCAATAAATAAAAATTGGGTAGTACACAGCATTCGCTACTCTGAACGAAAACTGTCAAAGTGTGTCACACGATTGAGGCTAATCTAACCTACATTTATGAACTATTCCAACAGTTGGGTCACAGATTTTTAAATAGTCCAGCAATTATACTGTTTAAACAGATGAGAAATCTTACCATTCGTAACAGGAATCTGACCGTCTGTGGATTCGGGGGATTCTGTCTTCGGGAGGGGTTCAGGTTGTCGGGGTAAGAATGAAGGCACAAATTCGGCTGCGTTCACGTTCAACGTGGAAAATTTTCCCGACAGATCGGAGGATTCGGCAGAATCACCTGCGCCAGTATCTACCTGCTGTTCCCAAGAGTCGGGAGCTCCATTGTTTGCCATTTTTAATTGTAATTAATATTGTCCAAAAGTAGATAACACGAAAAAATAATTACACAATTCCCTTCTCTCAAATATCCGCGTGTGTTCTCCTCCTTAACCGGAAGATAATGGCAGAACAGGACTCAGGCCTTATTTAACCGAGGGTATATACATGCACTAATAGGGATATAAATACATCTTACAACATTTAAAAAAATATATACAGTATATATCTGATTCTATAAACGTAAACTACCAACATATTTAGATTGAGGGCATTATGATTTCAGTACTCAGTTTGTTTACATCCACATAGAGAATTAATCTTAATGTCATTCCCAATTACGTAACTTATAGTACTATGAACTTTATTTCTGACGTGAAATTAATTTTTATATTTTTGTATTGTTATCAATCAATAATACATCAAGTTTCAGAAATGTTAGACCATGGAGAGTTCCTTATGCAATTGCAGTTGTATGAACAATTGCCGATCATGTACCACATGTGAGAGATGGCGAGGATTATGATATTTGCTACCTACTTTACCTATAATGCTGCCTGGCTTAACCTATAATTTGTTTCTCTCTGCCTGAAAGCACTATTTTATCTTTTTTTATATTCACATATGCTGTGCTTTTATGCCTTTAATTATCTTCTGGTTCCTGTTTTGATAGTGAGTAAAATGGTCGGTACGCCCTTGAAAGTATTACTTAAAATGATCTATAGAAATGTATTTAATTTAAATAAGACCATCGGAGTGATATCTGTGAGACAATATGCGAACAGAAATACTTTGAAACTGAGCGAAAGAGGACTCTATCAAGATATATTTCCCGCATATTCGAAGTAAGTTCATTCTGTAGTTAAATGGGCAGTGTTACTTTTTTTTTCGAAGTATCATCTTTGACGTTGATTTGTTTGGATTTTATGTTAAGCCAGCAAATAGTAGATTTACTCAACGCAGCACCGCAGACTGTGTATGCTGGATTTGATCCAACAGCTGACAGCTTGCATATTGGGAATCTTCTTGTTCTGATAAGCTTGATACACTGGCAAAAGGCTGGACATAATGTCATTGCTTTGGTAAGTGTAATGTAAATATATACCATATATATTATTTTATTAGTCCTCAGTATAATAAACACATGCCCTTAAGTAGTTGAACTAATTTATTGCGTGGCTTATTTGTTAAATTTGATTCATTTGAGGTTGGAAACTTGTCATCATAACCTCAATTACTTGAGTATTTTGAAGGACTGCTGTTGTTTATTGGGCAGTAAGTCTTCACAATTCATAAAATGGCAGTAAGTAAGTCATTGTTGATAAGGCAACCAAGTAAATACTTTGAAAAGGAGGACATTCTTACAAGAGAAAAGAGACTTTTCTTACATGTCAATATTGGATAACTTACCTTAATATTACATCAGCCTCGTGTCTGTAGATTTACTGGCACGTAAAAGAACTCCTGTGGGAAAAAATTCCGGCACCTCTGCATCTCCGAAAAACCGTTAAAGTAGTTAGTGAGATGTGAAGCAAATAACATTACGGTATTAGTTAACCTTAATATTGTGTTGTTGAAACTGTGGAAGGTACACTATGTGGGTACTTTTCAAACGGGCCTACCTTTTAAATTTTAAGAGAAGAGGTGAATTGTTTGCTTTGGGATACATTTAGAAGTCACTGCCGGAAATGTGTATTTCACTATTTGTAATTGAATCTGTGACCAGGGGACTTGTTCACTTGTTCCATTGCTGCCTAGTGATAGTAAAATAGAACTGAAATAAGTTATGTTCAGTAACTTACCATATGATTGTAATGATTTCTTTTAAGAAAGTAATTCCATTGCTTTTGCAGTTTTGAATTTTGGTTTGCCTTGGAAATGGTTACATACTGGTACAAGTTGATTGGATTCTGCCTGTAGGCCATGATTGTTAAGGTGTCTAATCTATATGGTCCGACACCAAAGTTGGCCGGTTTGAGTTCCGTAGAATGTGGACCGGCAGGGTAAGGGAGGTGGTGGTATGCAATTTCTAATCACTAGATTGCATGCCAAAAGCCTGGATTAAATTCCAAACCTCTGTGCAGTGCTCATATGAACTCACGGCATATGAAGGGTGAGGGGAGGAGTAATGGAGTTAGCGGTAATATACTGGTACTGGGCACGGAGCAAGCTTAATTCAGTTTAAAGTTTTATTGCCCACCTAATCAATACTTTTTTTTTTGGTATTGATTAGGTGGTCAATAAAACTTCCATTAAGAAAATGTCTTCCATCACTACGGGCCTAATAATAAGAATTCATTGCTTATACTTGATTCAGTTTACTACATTTCAAACTTGTAATTTTGTAACTTTTTATTTGTTTATGTTGTAGGCCTAATGTATTGAAATTAAAATTTCATTCTTTTCTGAGTTCTGAAGGAAGTTAACTTAGGCTCCTACCTGTTTTTTTTTTCCCCTGACCCTTCATACGACACTGTTGATGATTTGTCCGTTGATGGGGTCATTAAGCATTGAGCAGACTCGTTGGTGTTATTGGACAGGACATGCCAACACCATGTTTCACCCTCCCCCTTCCTCACTATCATCACCACCACCGATTGCCCTGCACCAGGTGAGCCGAACATATTGTCGGACACTACTGGCACTAAAAGCTATCTGTTAAGTAAATAGGTAAAATTGATCTAGGCGCACAAGGGAGGACAGGTCTGTTAGTTTTCCCAATATTTTTACACAAATTTCTTAAAATCCAGTCACTTTTTCTGAAAATTCACTAACTAGCAAAACAAAAAACTGCCTATCACGAGAATGGAAATTTAACAGTTAACTCCATCTGTGAAGCCACGTACGGTAATGAAGACCATTTATACTTTTTTATTATGTACTAAAACTAGCTGACGTACTCATGCTTCGCTAGGGAATTCTACGCTGTATGCAGAATTATAGGTTAAGTGGTGTACACTTAAGTAAGCTGTATTAAATTGGATAGCTCTTAACATCACCCCAGAAACGCAACAGGGAGTCACTTCCATCAGTCACAATCAAGTTGGGGAGTTTTCATTATAATGGCAGACACTCACTCTCCACCTGCCTTTTTACGTCCTCAAGGAAGACTATCTTTGTGGTTTTCCCAACTGAAGTCACTATAGGTCATTACAATGACGTCGGTAGGAATGTTGCAATTAAAAGCAATGCTATCATATGAAATACTCGATCGAATGAAAAAAAAAACACACATTCTGTCACTTTTAACGAACAGTACTACGCTGCCCATCTAACAGTCCAAAGTTCCAGAGCTGGAACGACCAGGCCGCAGACAGCCGTTAAGCGTGCACACTGCTCATTCCAGTCAATACCTCAGAGTAGGGATTAAATTGCTGGAATGATATGTTAAACCAGTGCGTTATGAACCACAGGAATGGCATGCTAAAGAACTGCCCAGCTACTTCCTGCCAATATACATACACAGCAGTAATGATATACTAACAATTTGTTGGTTATTTTGATCCACATTTTCAATACAAATTACAGTTTGTGTTGCTAAGTTGTAATGTTACAACACTAATTTACCAGGACATGTTTCGCTTTTATTCACAAGCATCATCAGCCTATACAATTGCCTCAAGGTTTGTCATATTTGGATTGTTGTTACAAATTTCATTACATTGAATGTAAATCTAATTTCAGTGATAACAATATTTAAAACACAAGAATAATATACACATTAAAAATTATGACAATATGATTAGCAATGTTAAAATGGAGTAACTCTTAATTCTAAAACACATTGACGTCCAAAACACAGTTTTTACAATTTGAAAATTTGGCTAAAATTGTTTGCAATATTAAAATAAAATTGATTCAACTATAATTTGGCATTAAAATTTGAGTCATAAATATAAATATTGGATGTTAATATATAGGAGCCATAGTTTCTGAAGTGCGTTGGTTTCTAGAATACAGTAACATTTCAGTATTGAGAATTTTAGTTAAGAATTGTGCTCTCTAAATAATGTTATTTAAAAAGACTGTAAATTTGCATTATGTGTGATTAGAGTCATGATGATAATCTAGAATTGAAGTCTTGGGTTCGTTGGAAAATGGCTTCTAGATTTGATGAGGCTTGCTGCTGCAGTTTGGCAATTTGATCAGAGGAAGTATTGACATATTTAATTCTTGTTTGTAGCGACCAGACTCTCCGTGGAAGTTGATTGTTTTGATGTAAGTTATGGTTAAAAGGGGCTTCAATCCAAATTTTGAGTATCTGATTATGTTTCTTTCGATTTATAGAATGGAAGAAGCATCTGGAACAAATGGAAATGAACTTAAGTAATATTGTGTGTGTGTTGTGCTTGTAATGTGAGTGTTGATGTTGCATTATCACTTACCCCTTTGTCTGCTGCTACAGAATCTTGTGGACCTTATTGCGTTACTGTGACTATTGTCTGTTGTTTAAACCTAAGAATTTCATTTTTGTTCGTATTGAACTGAGAATGGAAGATAGGAAAACTTAAAAGGGTCCACCTTAACAAGGTGGACCCTTTTAAGTTTTCCTATCTTCTATTGTCTGTTGTGGCTCTACTCCTTGTGTTGTACGTATGAAAGAGCTGTTGTGAAGGGCAGGTAGGGTGTTGAGGGGAAGACACGTTGGGCGGGGCGTTTGCTATTGACATGCTATGTGGTAGGGAATTCTTATCTGTTGTCGAGGTGGGGGTAGAGGACGATCCTGCAGGCGGGGCGTTAAGCTTTGGCGTGTTATGTGGAGGGGGACTTTTTTGCGTTGCCGAAATGGTTTCAGTTGTGACTGTTTTTAGATTGAATATTTTAAAGAATTTGCTTTTATCTGATTTGAGATTTCGTAATAATGTTGGCAACTGCTCTATTAATGGACTTTTTATTTCGATCGCATCATTCTAGTTTTTTCCTTTATTAAAGTATTGATCCAAATAAATATATATGTTTTCGAATTCTGTCATTAGCTTCCCCTTTTTGATTCTTTTGATTATTGTAAGGTCTTTGTCTATTGAGGTGTAATAATGGCCGGTTTCTTTCATATGATTACTCATTGCGGAGTATTTATTGTGTTTTAAGGCGTTAAAGTGTTCCATGTATCTGGTTAGGACACTGCGGCCAGTTTGGCCAACATATGAAGATTTACACTGTGCGCATGTTAGTCTGTATATTCCGGAGCCTTGAAATTTGTTATTGTAGGCATTTACTGTGTTATGGTTAAAAAATAAGTTTTTGTTAGTGTTATATGTTTTAAAGGCTATTTGCATGTCCCGTTTTTTGCATGGGTTTGGGTTTGCTCTCTGGTGAATCTTTGAACTGGTGTAAGTGAAGGTTGCGTATTTGGATTTTTTAGTCTTTTCCGTTGTGAGGTTTGTGGCTATTTTGAGCTTTTCTTTGTTGATGATTAGATTTACTATGTCTGCTTTATATCCATTGGCTAGTGCTAGTTCTTTTATAAAATTTATTTCTTTTGTAAAATTCGCAGGTGATAAAGGTATTTTGTAGGCTCTGTAAACCATACTGAAAAAGGTTGCTTGTTTGTGAGATTTGGGGTGGAGTGAGTCATTTCTTATTGTTATTGGCGTGTGTGTTGGTTTTCTGTATATCTGATAATCAAATTTGGATTACAGTAACATCTAGATAATTCAGTGAGTTGTTTTTTTCGTCTTCTTTGGTAAATTTTACGTATCTATCAATGTTGTTTAAAAATTCAAGGATTTCTTCGCTGTTATTTTTTCGGTTGTCTGTTATTACAAATGTATCGTCAACAAATCTCAGCCAAAGACAGACTCCTTCTATGTTTGGTTTTATTATGCTATGTTCTATGTTATCCATATAAATATCTGCTAATATTCCTGAGCTGGGGTAACCTATGGCTAAACTTAATTGGTGGTAAATTTTATTGTTAAAAGTGAAATAGTTGTTATTTAGTACGAATTTAAGTAGTGTAATAAATTCATCTACTTCTAGCTTACTTAAGTTGCTATATTTGGAAACGTTTGAGTTAATAATTTCGATCGTTTCTTTAATGGGGATATTTGAATACATATTGGAAATGTCAAACAAGCTCATTCTATGGTGGGGTTGTAAGTTGAAGTTTTTTAATCTTTCGCAAAATTCAGTTGAGTTTTTAATTGAGGAGTTACTCTGGAACTTATAATGTTTTTTGCTGATGTATAAATTCTGATATTTTATATGTTGGGCTATTTCTGCTGTTTATAATTGGTCGAATGGGTGTATTGTACACAAAATACTATTTCACCTTTAACAATAAAATAACTAGCACCATCCAATGGATATAAAGCAGACATAGTAAATCGAATCATCAACAAAGTAAAGCTCAAAATAGCCACAAACCTCACACCGGAAAAGACTAAAAAATCCAAATACGCAACCTTCACTTACACCAGTTCAAAGATTCACCAAATAGCAAACCCACTCAAAAAATGGCATATGCAAATAGCCTTTAAAACATATAACACTAACAAAAACTTATTTTTTAACCATAACACAGTAAATGCCTACAATAACAAATTTCAAGGCTCCGGAATATACAGACTAACATGCGCACAGTGTAAATCTTCATATGTTGGCCAAACTGGATGCAGTTTCCTAACCAGATACACGGAACACTTTAACGCCTTAAAACACAATAAATACTCCGCAATGAGTAATCATATGAAAGAAACCGGCCATCATTACACCTCAATAGACAAAGACCTTACAATAATCAAAAGAATCGAAAAGGGGAAGCTAATGACAGAATTCAAAAACATATATATTTATTTGGATCAATACTTTAATAAAGGAAAAAACTTGAATGACGCGGTCGAAATAAAAAGTCCGTTAATAGAGCAGTTGCCAACATTATTACGAAATCTCAAATCAGATAAAAGCAAATTCTTTAAAATATTCAATCTAAAAACAGTCACAACTGAAACCATTTCGGCAACGCAAAAAAGTCCCCCTCCACATAACACGCCAAAGCTTAACGCCCCGCCTGCAGGATCGTCCTCTACCCCCACCTCGACAACAGATAAGAATTCCCTACCACATAGCACGTCAATAGCAAACGCCCCGCCCAATGTCTCTTCCCCTCAACCCCCTACCCGCCCTTCACAACAGCTTTTTCATACGTACAACACAAGGAGTAGAGCCACAACAGACAATAGTCACAGTAACGCAATAAGGTCCACAAGATTCTGTAGCAGCAGACAAAGGGGTAAGTGATAATGCAACATCAACACTCACATTACAAGCACAACACACACAATATTACTTAAGTTCATTTCCATTTGTTCCAGATGCTTCTTCCATTCTATAAATCGAAAGAAACATAATCAGATACTCAAAATTTGGATTGAAGCCCCTTTTAACCATAACTTACATCAAAACAATCAACTTCCACGGAGAGTCTGGTCGCTACTAACAAGAATTAAATATGTCAATACTTCCTCTGATCAAATTGCCAAACTGCAGCAGCAAGCCTCATCAAATCTAGAAGCCATTTTCCAACGAACCCAAGACTTCAATTCTAGATTATCATCATGACTCTAATCACTCATAATGCAAATTTACAGTCTTTTTAAATAACATTATTTAGAGAGCACAATTCTTAACTAAAATTCTCAATACTGAAATGTTACTGTATTCTAGAAACCAACGCACTTCAGAAAATATGGCTCCTATATATTAACATCCAATATTTATATTTATGACTCAAATTTTAATGCCAAATTATAGTTGAATCAATTTTATTTTAAGATTGCAAACAATTTGTAGCCAAATTTTCAAATTGTACAAACTGTGTTTTGGACGTCAATGTGTTTTAGAATTAAGAGTTACTCCATTTTAACATTGCAGATCATATTGTCATAATTTTTAATGTGTATATTAATCTTGTGTTTTAAATATTGTTATCACTGAAATTAGATTTACATTCAATGTAATGAAATTTGTAACAATAATCCAAATATGACAAACCTTGAGGCAACATGTATAGGCTGATGATGCTTGTGAATAAAAGGGAAACATGTCCTGGTAAATTAGTGTTGTAACATTACAACTTAGCAACACAAACTGTAATTTGTATTGAAAATGTGGATCAAAATAACCAACAAATTGTTAGTATATCATAGCATAGTTCAATACGGGTCTAATAATGAGATTAGTTACATGTAAACACAGCAGTAATCCCATCTATCAGAACAAACAATGTAATGTTATTGTTGATCACATTTAGTTTTCTTTGTGATATTAGGGCATCTAATGTAATGACTCCCTCTTGTCTTATTCTTCAAATGATCGTTCCTTGTCGATATGGACCGATGACCACCTTAAGACAAACCATTGCCAGCGATGCTCGGCTTTACCTCCTCTGGGTGGGGGGCAGTATCCCCTGCCTTACTGAAACAATGTTTCTTCAGTGTCCACCTTTTCAGTTCACTATATGTTTTTTATTAATTTACGTAAATAATATTACATCATTACCATGTCTTAAGCGGGACATGTTTCACTTTTTTTTTTTTTTTAAGGCATCTTCAGCTGTTGTTCGTAATATCTAAGATGAATATTGCTAGGATCTTCGGCTTTGTTTGCGATAAAATGCTTAGAATAGTTAGGCTAACATGAATTGCTCTGTCAAAAGGTTAAGCTTGACATCCTTGACATGATTGTTATACTTTAAAATGTTTGATTATATAGGAGTTCAATTCATTGTTACTTATAAGAACGTTGGGCTGGCGTGAATTGCTCAGTCTATAGTGTCCAACGTGTGTGCAACCTGAAAACTTCACAGACTTGATTGTCACTTTTTTTTTAAATGTTAGTTTTTGGGATTAAAAATTCAGTTGTGGTTTCACAGGATTTGTTGATGTGGTCAGTTGTCTGCTTTGTGATGATTAAAATTAAGTAAAACAGGGCTGCCTGCTGTTATATGGGTCGGGAGAGGGGACTTCTTATGATTGTTCTTTCTGTTGTGGACCTTGCAGCTGCTTGCTCCTGTGATGCTTCCCCGACACTTTAATCTATAAAGCCCTGAGTTGTTAGCCTTGTGGAAGTGGGAGAAATTACTATTGTTAGTCATTTTAAATGCTACTTTAATGTTGTGTTTCTTGAATAAGTTGGTGATTTGGTAAAAAGTGAGATTTCCAAAATCATTCTTGCGTTTTGTTTCTCTGGTTAGACACAATTTTGGTTTGTCTGATTTTGAAGATAATTTGGTTAGTAAAATCCTTGCTAAAACCATTATTTTTGACTGTTCAACGAATAGTGTCTGCTTGAGATAGCAAAATGTACTATTCTGTAATGGGTGATGGGTTGAACTCATTGCTGTTCAATACTATTACTTCTTCGAGTTGGTTTCCTATGCAATCATATTGTATGATAGCTGATCCTTATTTCTAGTTATTAATAAATTTTAGTGGTTTAAGGTTTGATTGGACTGTATGTAGTTTACTATGTCAAAACAGTCGGGCAAGTTATATAGGCCAGACTGGCAGGAATTTTAGCATCTGATACCTCGAACACATTAATGCGTTAAAGCATAATATATATTCTGCAATGGGACAACACAGTTATTTTTCAAATATTGAATAGGACCTTAAAATTATACAGAAAGGATACCTACTCAATATTATCGAAGATTGTTTTATACTTTTAGATCAACAGGCAAGTCCAAAGTACAGTTTAATTGAACCAGCAGAAAAAACAAACATATTGTTTGAGTCAATCAATTCTTTTGTCACAAAAGAATATCATAAAAACTTGTAAATGAGCATAACAAACAACCACATCTCCATATCCCCTACTCCCCACTATCACACCGTGCTCTCCCTTCAAATCTAGAAAGCAATAAGCCTGGCACAGAGGAGAATAAACAGTTCGCATTGAACACCTCTGACAACAGGTCAACACAGGCCAATGGGAGTAAGTACAAACTACAATACACTAAACACTACACATATTGCAAACTTTATTAAAGACTGGAAGGTGCTGGAGGAACCATCATTGGCAGACCAGGAGCACATCCAGTTTGCAATAAATGCGAGACTATGTGGGATTGAGATGTACACAGACCCAAAAAGAACTAACTGGGGCAGATACAGAGAAGTTCTAGGGAAGGCTGTACAAAAAATTCCAACTAATGTGAGAGGACAGAAAGAATTGGATGAGGCAGTGGAACTATTAGAAGAGGCCATTATAGACTCATTCCATGACATCTGTCCTCTCAAATAAAAGAAAAACATCAAAAAAGTAAGGGGGTGGAACAACAAACTAGCCAGAATGAGAAAAGAGGTTAGGATGTTGTATAGAATATCATCTAGAAATGGTATGTGGGATGTATATCATAGGAAACTCACAGAGTATAACCTAGAGATATGGAAAGTAAAAAGAAAATCTTGGGGACTGTTCTGTGAGAAAGTGGAATCACACTGAAACAACAAGGCTCCAGATGGTTCTGAAAGCAACCCATATAAATCAAGTGGGGACACTGGAGAAACCAGATGGGTCATTTACTCAGGCAGGGAAGGACACGCTGGAGATACTAATGGCGTGTCACTTTCCTCAAGCTGAGGAGATGACAGAAGAAGAAACGGTTGGAACGGGGGCCGGAGCTCGAAGAGCAGAGTGGAACTGTGCCAACAGAATAATAAAACACAACCATGTAAAATAGGCAATCGACACATTTCATCCTAAAAAGGCTCCGGGGCCAGATGAGATACTTCCGATACTCCTACAGGAAGGACGGGAGATACTCGTCAATGCCCTGACGGTCCTTTACAGAGCTAGTCTGGCTTTAGGGTACGTGCCAAAATCATGGTCTGAAGCTAAAGCAGTATTCATACCTAAGCCTGGAAGGGCAAATAATGCCCAAGCCAAAGGATACAGACCATTATGTTTAACCTCCTTCATGCTGAAAGCAATGCAGAAAATTCTGGATAAATATATCAGAAGAACGGTGCAACTGAACTCAACGTTACATAAAAATCAGTTTGCATATAGACCTGGCAGATCTACTGAAGTAGCACTCCACCAGTTGGTTTGTAAACTAGAGTAAAGCCTAGAATATAAAGAAATGATACAGATGTTGATTCCCAAAGGGAACATGAAACATTTGTCCTGAATGAGTAAATTTATAATACCAATTTAATGGTCCGTTATTGGACATTGTAAATTTTCCATCTAACACATTCTTGGTTGCCTGCATTTTGCCCCTGTGTGGGAATCAACATCTGTATTACCTGATGGCCAGGCAGGTATCAATTTTGGAAATGAGACAAGGTCTCTCATAGTGCATTGGCACTGCTGGTGGCTTCAAGTAGCCAATGCAGTGGCCTCCACGATATGCACTAGCCTTGCGTCTTGATGGGTGTGCTAAGTACGAACTGATGAGCCCAACTTAGCACATGGGCGAAACACAGGCAACCAAGAATGAGTTAGCTGTAAAATATATAATGTCCAATAACGGACCATTATATTGGTATTATAAATTTACTCATTCAGGACCAATGTTTCATAATGTTATAAAGAAATTGCACTGGCGGCATTTCTAGATATGACTCTGTGATCAAAGCATTGGAAAAGAGCAAGGTGAGTAAAACCGTCGTCAAATGGATTAAATCCATGTTGGAAGGAAGATAAAAGCAACCCTGTTTGAAGAAACGCTGACGGTTAGGGCCACCCGAGGCTGTGCTCAGGGAGGAGTTCTTTTGCCTCTGCTGTGGAACCTCGTGGTGAACAAAACCATAGCTATGCTCAACGAGCAAGGTTTTTATACACAAGGATACGCAGATGACCTAGTGATTGTGGTACGAGGCAAGGTGATGAGTGTTATCCAGGACCTCATGCAAAGATCACTTAACCTTGTGGAGAACTGGTGTCGGGAAGAACAATTCTGTCAATCCGAACAAGATAACTCTTGTCGGTTTTACAAGGAGGAGGAAATTAGAGGGAAAGAAATCAATGAAGCTATTTGGACAAGATATATATATGGAAGAACAGGCACTGCACCTAGGTGTAGTGTTAGATAAAAATCTAACCTGGAAACCACATATAGAAAGGAATATAACCCAGGCCAAGAACTTGCTTTATGCATGTAAAAGAGCTGTCGGGAAGACATGGGGCCTAAGACCATCATCAATGGTAATGTGGATATATACAATGATCATTAGACTTTTGATGATCATCTGGTGGCAGAAAGTAAGCCAAGTAAAAGTTGGTAGTAGATTGGATAGCCTACAGAGAAGGGCATGCATAGCCATAACTGGGGCTATAGGAACTACACCGACAGAAGCCTTGAATACTTTACTAGACCTCCCATCACTATGCAATTTCATAAAAGGACAGTCTAGAATGAGTTCATATAGACTGGCACAACCAGAGTGCTGGAATGCACAAAGACCCAATCTAGGACACTGTAAAATTAACAGAGTAATAACAGAGGAAGTTCTACACATGCCTTCTGATCATATAATACCAAAGTACAACTTTGAAAAACCATTTGAGACCCAGATAATAAAAAAAGAAGACTGGGATATCAACAAATGGAATACTGAAAAGAAGATATAGTGTGGTGGACTGATGGCTCAAAGTCTGTGGATGGCACAGGAGGAGCAAGGGAAGACCTGAGAGATCAATCCAGATGAGCCTGGGCAACACACTACAGTCTTTCAAGCGGAAGTAATAGCTATACACGTTACAAATTTCATGTTTGGTCCGTATTGTAACTGTTCGACCCTAAGCTTCTCACTAGAGGAGACGAAAGTTAATACCTTGGGACACATTAATATCGGATAAACTATTTGTGGCTTGCCCGTAAATTGCCACGCAAATAGAAACAATTAACATTCCATGGTTTCCCATTTCTCTATGTGATGTATGGGCGCCAGCATTACAGTTTCAAACAAAACTGTAAAGCAAAATTTATATTTACAGTAGAGTCTCGTTCATCCGACCTTCGCTTATCCGACATTCCGTGTTATCCGACACTGTTAGACTTAATTTCAACTTTTGGTGGAGACTAAATTCAGACACACCCACTGTGGAGGGTGCGACCATGGGACAAGCACTGGCCTGAACGCTGGCTGTAGGACTGGGTTTTTCTCAAGGACAGGTGCAGTGAGTCTTCAGTCAATGTATCGCTTCTCGGCCTCTTGACTAAGATCGAAGTGGTTGGGTGCGGATGTTATAGTTTTCATATCCTCTGTGAGTATGGCGAGTAAATGGAAGAAAGTGACTGTTTCTATGGAACACAAATTGAGTGCATTAAAGAGACTGGACAAAGGGGAAATTCTTCAAAATGTGGCTTCAGATTATGGTGTTGGACGTGTTACAGTAGGGGACTGGAAAAAAACAGAGGGTACCGAGCTCGATAGCTGCAGTCGCTTAAGTGCGGCCAGTATCCAGTATTCGGGAGATAGTAGGTTCGAACACCACTGTCGGCAGCCCTGAAAATGGTTTTCCGTGGTTTCCCATTTTCATACCAGGCAAATGCTGGGGCTGCACCTTAATTAAGGCCACGGCCGCTTCCTTCCCACTCCTAGCCCTTTCCTGTCCCATCGTCGCCATAAGACCTATCTGTGTCGGTGCGACGTAAAGCAACTAGCAAAAAAACAGAGGGAAGAAGTTGAAAAGTTGTGCTCTACCAGAGCAGAGAAAAACAATGAAAAATATCAGTACGAAAAAGTAAGTGAAGCGCTATTTCTTTGGTATCTCAACACCGGGAAAAGGGCCTGCCAATATCTGGCACCATTCTGCAGGAAAAGGCTGTGTATTTCCAGAAGGAGTTTAATGAAGGGGACCCTAATTTTCCTGCCAGTGCTGGGTGGCGTGATCGGTGGCAAGAACGGTATGGTATTAGGTAGATTAATATCTGTGGAGAAAAGTTTCTTTTCGTAAGAGATCTGGAAAGTTTTCGTTTAATACTGCATGTACTGTACAATTGAATTGGTGATTTAATAAACAGAGCACCGTAAAAGATGTCATTATTTTAGCCTCCCTGTTTGTTTTAGTTCATTTTCAAAGTTATTCTGTATTATCCGACATTTTTGGTGATCCGACGTACTCCAGGTCCCGTTTAGGTCGGATAATCGAGACTCTACTGTACTTGCATAGAGAGTTATACTTAAATCACAGGGGTAGGATTTTAAATAATTAACCATTAAGTATCGTTTGAGAAAAAAAATTAACGCAATATAAAATACAAATGAATTTATTATACAAAAAAAATGAGATGAATTGGAAAAGTTCCTTAAAGCGTGGAGGGATTTAGAATTTACGTTACTGAAATTACTAATTGCTTGCTTTATCTAATTGAAGCTCACCAATTGCAGTTTCCGTTGAAGTCATCTGGTTTCCGTGGTTACTCGTTCTCTTCTTCTCGATGTAGAATTTGCTCCATGGACATCCTTCCTTCTCTGATGTGGTACGGGTTATCTGGACTAGCACTCCCTAATTGCCTAGTCTTTAAATTAGACATTGGCCCTATACTTGACAAAAACTGATCAGCGTTGATCGTATGAGGAGAAAATTCAGAGATATGAATTTTTCCATGTTAGTAGAAATCTCAATCCAACTGAGCTATACTATTTATACGGTACAGACTTGTACCAAATTCCATGGACTTGAACTAAACATAGTTCTTCGTCCAGAAGATTTACTGAATATAACACAAGCCGTAAGCCTGTTTTGTCTCACGCAGATCCGATAACATAACCGCAGCTAAGTACTGTATCGAAGCGACAACACACTGTACAAAAAAAAACCTATGTCTCGGAGAGACCACACACTGTCTCAAAATCAATAACGTCGTTCAAAGTAGATGTTCACAGTAGAAGTTCTAATAGTAGTTAGGTTCTCAGCAGAAGTAGCGTTGTGAGTGAGTATCCGTGACTCCGTGTTAGATAATATCACCGGGCTCTCCCCACTCTTGGTAACAGCTCAATCTCAGATCTCTATATAACGAAGCATCTGATTCGTAGATCACATTATCATCTCCCTCTTCTTTCTTCTTGACAAGACCAGTAGGCATGGCGATGATGTAGCTTTCCGCATAGCAAGCCTCACGTGCGGGTCGCTGTTTACTGCCTTGGCTCATGAGTTTAACCCAATGACTCATGTAATTTTCCCCCGCTATAAGAATAACCTTTTCCGTATACACAAGTATGAGATGAAATGACAACAACTGTGTCTCAACATATTGACCATATTTAGCCTACAGTACATAATGAATTCTTACCCTACCTAATATAATAATTTAAATAATAAATGATGTTATAATTATATAATATGATTGCAAAAGCCTTATTTACAAATGCTTGACGTTGAATAAATATGATATTACGAATAATTGCCGATGGCAGATAAACTTGATATCAAATGATATCGTGTAAAATGATAGTACACTAAATTAGTAGGGCTGGAGAAGCCTGGACGATTACAGTATTGAACTGTACATCTTAAACTAGTGATAGCTATCACAACATGTCTTGAAGAAAATCTGAAAATGAACTACAGGAATAAGAACATTTTCATTTTTACAGACAGCCAAGCGGCCAGTAAGGCACTAGAAGCAGTCCGGATAACATCCAGAATTGTCTGGTATTGCCACTCACTTCTTCTGACGCTCTCAAAGTACAACATTGTCAAAATAATATGGGTACCAGGGCATGCAGGTGTAGGAGGAAATGAAGAGACCAGGAATGGGGCAGAAACACACTTTGTAGGCCCAGAACCTGTATGCGGGATTTCCTATGGGCAAGCCCGACAAAAAAGAAACAAATGGAAAACTTTAAAAATACTCCAGAATGCGGGCTTGCAAAGGACCAAACAAGAAGCATACTAAAGAACTGTTGAAACTCAGCAGAGAAAATATAAGATGGGTAGTAGGACTGTTGACAAGACACTGCCATCTGAGAAAACACCTGCATAGAATTGGAGTAATAAGAGACAATATATGTAGAAAATGTAATGGAGCAGAGGAATCGCCTGAACACACACTTTTCGAATGTGAGGCACTGGGTAAAAACAGACTCTCCACTCTAGGACTACCAAGTGAAGAGAGAGAAAAATCCACGAAGACGCAATAAGAACAACCTGCAGCTTTGTGAAGGGAGCAGGTCTATCTAGGTGGGAATGAAGGAAAAACATGGTAGCAAAAGATGTTAGAGGTGGACGTTAATTAGGAAGTAATATTTAGAGGCCCCATGAAGAAGTAGTACAAACTAGAATATTACTATCACACACATAGCTTCATTTTTCTTTCGTTAGAGGCATCAGCCTTTCTTCTTCAACCTGCATTCATACAATAGTCGTTCAACACTTCCTGATCTCCTGATTCCTAATCGATGTATGAAAAAATAAGCAGTACCAGTAAAGGATGTTCCCTTGCAAAATAATAACCCTATGTTATGTTAATTTTGTAATAACACATTAACATCAAATAAGAGTGGGCACAGAGCCTAAATTACAGAATTCATTTTCCGACAAACATAATCAGAAGGACTTTACAGTAAATTTTATGTGAGCAAGTGACCTTTTCATTAACAAGGAAAAATGTTTTTCACAATGTATTATTTCTATATGAGCTTCAGTAGGTTTAGGTTTTTAAGAACTATATTAGACCAACGGGCAATATCAAGACAACCTGCAAATTTTCCATAGTTGTGATTAGAAGAAATATTTTCACAACATGATGAACAATAGGCTGCAAGAAACATGTTAGTGATTAACATTTCTGTCAAGTTTGTGACGAAACAAAATTCTAGTGAAATGTTAATTTTTAAATATTAACTTTTTGTATGTGTGTGTTAGCTGAAGGTGGGAACCAAAACTAATCCTGTATAATGAAACAGTCTACTTAATACAACCAATATTAAGAAACTTTAATTGAAATTAGAAATTGAGACTTACATGGCAGCGTATTGTGGGTCTAACCAGCACTGAATTAAGGCACGATATTGCCATGATGATCGCCAACCTTCGATAGGAGAAGACTTTATTTTAAATTATAACTTATAAATTTCATTTTTGTTCTGTATTGAAGTGCAATTATAAGAAATAAACTGACAAGAGGGTCCACCTTTTCAATACAATCACTATCAGCCATATTCAATCGTTTTTGCGATGTGGCCTCTGTAAGTCCGAAGCAAGGTAGTTTTTCATGAGGTCTCTCCATCTGGGACAGTCTTGAGCGATGTTCTGCCAATTGATCCCAGTAATCTTCCAGATGTCTTTATCCCATCTGTCCGGTGGTCTTCCCTTTGGGCTCAGATGATCTTTCGGACTTCACTCAAGCACAAGCTGTGTCCACCTAGCATCAGTTCTCAGAGCAACATGGCCTGCCCACTGCCATTTTAGGGTAGCCACCCTTTCTAAAATCTCACTGACCTTTGTGACTGACGAGATGTAATCAGCTCTCTTCCTGTCTTTCTTTGTGAAGCCTAGCATAAACCATTCCATAGCTCCTTGGGCTGCTCTTGAGTTTTTGCTTAAGATACTCGCTCTTTGTCCAGGTTTCACAAGTCAGTACAGGGAGAACACTCTGGTCAAAGACTGTCTTCTTTAGGTGGGTTGGCATGTTGGATTTGAAGATTGAAGAATTTCTTCCATAGATTTGCCATCCTAGTATGATACATCGGAAGATTTCTGGTCTTACATCCTCTTTCATGTTTACAATATGACATACTCGTTGACCTGTTCTAGTGTGGAGTTTCTCACATGTAGCTTTCTTGCTGGGGCCCATTTTTTGAGCATTACTTTGGTTTTATGAAGGTTCATGGATAGTGCCACTTTTTGACAGGCTGAGACAAGATCTTGTATTAGAGTTTGTTGTTCATGGATGTCGTTGGCCAAAAGTGTAATGTCGTCTGCAAACCTTAAATTATTCAGCTATTTCCCATTGATTTTGATGTACCTTGCCAGTTGACTTTTGATATGGCCGTTTCTAATACTGCTGAGAACAGCTTGGGAGATATGGGGTCGCCTTGCTTTACACCTCTTTCAATGCAAAAATCCGTGGTTGGCACATTGATGTTCATGAAGGCTGAAGAGGTCTCGTAGATATGCTGGAGTACTCAACACAGTGTTCGGCTAAGGCTTACATAACAGCAGCGTGGCTCACCGAGTCAAAAACCTTTTCAAAGTCCACAAAGGCTAGACAAAGCGGCATTTGATATTCATTACTTCTGCTGATAACTTCACATAGGGTGAGTATGTGGTCTATTGTTCCAAAACCTCGGCAGAAACCTGTTGTTCAATTTGATTTGTCAATACGTTGGTGAAAACGTTGTAAAAGACAGAGAACAAGCTAATAGGACAATAGTTTCTGATGTTTCTTACAGGAGAATTATCATTGCTCTATTCCAAGATGGAGGGATAGACAAGACGTGAATATTTTTCATCACCAGGAAGTTTGAGAACGCTACCTGCGACTGATACCTTTTTCATACTGTTTATAGGATGTCTGACCTCAGATGTGGAAACCTCCGGGACTTGAAAATGTTGGATAAGTCAGGTAAAGACAGGTTATCATCAACCTTCTCATACAACTTGCTATAAAAGTTTCTGATGAACTCAAGAAGTTCTTCCTTTAATGTTGTCCCCATGTAATGGAATTAATTGCTTCTTGCCGATTTGTAGCTTCCTTTGAGCAGACTTTAAACTTGTTTTTACGGATAAGCAAGTTCTTAGAGTATCTTCATTCAGTTTCTCTAAGTTGGTTTTAATTCTCTTATGGTTTTGCACAGTTCAGAGTACTGTATTTTGTCACAGTCACACTGAATTTTCATTTCTCTCCTCTTCTTTAGCAGGTTCCTGGTATCGTGACGGAGTTTCTTATCCCGGGTGTTATTCTTTTTCAAGCCTCCAATTACTTCAGCAGTATCCATTAGCATTTTTGCCAAATTTTCACCAGTTGTTTCATGTAGGCTTTGTTGAAGATGTTTAAGATTTATTTGTTTCTTTTTCTCCCGCACTAGTTTTGTTCCTTAATGTTTAACTCGGCTAATCGGTGGTCACTATCAGTATTGAATGCAAGTCTTGGAACTAGTTTCAGCCACGTAGTGGCCATCTTCAGCTAAATAACTGAAACATATGTAAACCAGACAAAGACAGTGTTGTAGGAATAGACTAAGCGCCAAAAGTTGGTTTAACTTTAGGTTTATGTGTAAATTTGAGCAAACATAATTGTGTTAAACATGGTATTCCTGGTGTTGTAGGATAATAGATTGTACCTTCTCATCAAATTTCAACATTTTCATACTCACAGTTCATAGATTTTCTTGAAAAAATGGCGCCTGGTCTACTGATGCAATTGAAGGTATTTCTCACGTGCGAATAATGCATCACAATACCACTCCAAGAACTCCTTACTGTTCAGTATCTACTGAGTAAAACTTCCAAAAAAAGTCGTTATTAAAACCTTAATCTCCTACTGCTAAGTGCTTGAACCAAAACTCCGGCTCATTATTCAGGTTTTAAATGGTGAAACTCTAGAAGGGGAGCTCGTGGTTTCCCATTTTCACACCAGGCAAATACTGGGGCTGTTCCCTAATTTTAAGGCCACGGCCGCTTCCTTCCCACTCATAGCCCTTTCCTGCTCCATCGTCGCCATAAGACCTACTTGCGTCGGTGCGACGTAAAGGTACTTGTAAAAAAAAAAAAAAAAAAAAAAACATTGCTATAACCACTTATTGATTTGACGAATGTGTCAAGTAAGAAGTGAGCCATTATGTTCTGTACTGACGTGATATGGGTACATTAGTTGCTGAGTAGAATGGCAGTTCCTTAAACTAAGTAAAGGATGTTACGTTATTCCAAGAAAATATTAAGCAATTGATTCTGAAAGAAAGTGTAGAATTTTAATTACTTATTTCAGTCGAACAGAAAATGTGATTAAAATGTTTGCTCCCATAAATTCATTCAATCTCAAAATCAGGATCGCCATTGAATCCATCTATGCCATCTCTGATGTCAGAATCTCCCTGAAGTTTCTGGTAGGTCCATCAGCGACTTAAGGTCTCCAAGTTTGGCTTCAGAGATAGGTTTTCAATTTGGCCACAAAGGTATTAATGCCTGATCAAAGGGAACTCTAGTTTCCCCTTGGTCGTCCCTGTCTTGATGTTTTTAGATTTACTTCTATATATTCAGTCAAATTTAGTTTGGACATACATACTCAACGGCTATGATTTCAACAACCAGATTTCTTTTAGTTTTTGCCAGTTTATCATGCAACCATGGGCATCTGTTTCCTGATACATGATCAGTTTTTCGAGTTCTGCTGAAGTGAAGAACGAAGTGCGTTCCATCTGGCGAACAACAGTGAGGTTTTTCCGCCTGCAGTTTCCATTACGTTTACATAGTCCTCTGCAGTGTATAAACACTGATGAAATTTGAGGGCACGATAAATATCTGCAAAGTCACTGCTATCACTATTCTGAACCAGAATTCACTGATTTGATGCATATTACCTTGCATAACATGTTAAAATACTGTTACAGTGAAGCCTTCGCAGCTTCCCCCACAACGCAATGTGAGGAATGAGGCACTTAGTCTAATGATGGAAAATGGAACGTCGCATAGTCTATTGACTCCCACTATGGCGCTTAGGTTTTCAGTTTACTGACAACTAATGGCCTCTTGTAAGACAGTGGGGATTTTATTATAAGTAGTTCAAGCTTTCCTCTACAAGATAGTGCTAAAAGTCTCAATTTTTGTCAAGTGCCGCTTAGCTTATGGATGCATAACTCCATACAATTATAACAGTGATATATATATAACAACAATCTTCTTGTCACAATATGATGTCTTTAAGTTGCCTGATGTCCTGTGTATGTTTGGTCCTTAGGCCGGAGGCTGGTTGGATCCTCAACAGCTCCACCATCAACCGCCATAGACAACCTAGGCATCACTGAAGACGCATACTAGGGAAATGAGGAGTGAGGTAGTTTCCCATTGCTTTCCTCACCGAGCTAGGTGTTGCGATTACATATCAGTCTGCCAAGCCCATTGAAATGCATGCACCAACTGACCCTATGAGCAACATTTTCTCACCATTCCTAACAGGGACTGGCTGCATAAGAAATGGCATTACTAGCATCGCTCATACCTCAGTCACTTTCATATCGTCAAAGCCAAGGATAAGACTGAGATAGATCAACGAAAGTAACAAAATTGCTCTAGCGCAGACCAGAAGACACTAGATCCTGAGGTCCTACGTCAACTTAGCCATCATATTGTGACAAGAAGATCATAACCTTAATTTTTGTTATAATATATATCTTAATGTTAACAACATTGTCTTTGTCTGGTTTACATAATAAATGTTTTAGTTATCATGATTTGTTTAATTTTTATTTGGCTGAAAATGGCCACTAAGTGGCTGAAACTAGTCCCAACACTTATCATTTACTTTATATATTGTATTGAAAAGGTCAATACCTAGTTCAAAAATATTTGGGGAACATGTTTTTGAACGTATGCTGTGCTGCATCCCACCCAAGTATATTGCCAACTAAACCTTTATTCTTTACAATTAAAGTATAAAAAAGAACGTTGATGGATTCACGTTCATTTTCAGAATACAAATGGAAATGTCCAAATAGGGGTGAAAACAAAGTGATAACAGTCCTCCAGGGTGGATTTTTTATCACAGTTGGAGGGCTTCAGTATGGTGCATTACCTCCATGAGCATTTTTCACAGCTTAGCACTTATGTGGCATGCTCCGTGTAAGTCGACAGAGGTCATGTTGTGGTATCAGGTCCCATTCTTCAATGACAGCCTGTTCGAGGTCTTGAAGAGTCTATGGTGGAACAGGATGCCCACAAACACTTCTGTCAAGCCTATCCCACACATGCTCAATGGGATTAAATTTGGAACTCACTGCTGCTCATTCCATCTCTTGAATGTCCAGTTCTCGCAAGACAGGTCTGGTGGTGAGTGCTACATGAGCCCTGGCATTGTCATGCATGAGTACAAATTCAGGGCCAACACCGTATGCAGCAACCAACACATGCTGTAGCAGTATCCGCTCGATGTACCTTGCAGCGGTAAGATTATCACGGACAATGATAAGATCCGTACGACCATCAGTACTGATGCCATCCTACACAATCACAGAACCTTGCCTGAATCTGTTGCCTTCCTGGACAACATTTGGCATGTACTGCTCACCACGGTGTTTCCGTACACGTTGACATCTATCATGCTGTGTCAGGGGAAATCTAGACTCGTCTGTGAACGACACAGTCTCCATTGGTGAAGTTACCAGTTGACGTGGATATGGGCAAACTGAAGGCGAGGTGTACGATGTTGCTGCATTAAACGGGGCACTCGAACAGGAGATCTGGGTCGTACGGAATCTTCTCTCAACCTGTTCCTTACTGTCTGGTCAGACACTGTGACTCCATTGACCCTCCTGAGGTCTTGTTGGAGTTCTCTATCAGTTGCTGAATGATGCCGCAGTGCACAGTCATCCTGTGGGGTTGGCATGCGTCCACGACCTTGTCCAATCCTCCTTGTGAACTGGCCTGTCTCATTGTAGCGATTCCACAAGCGTTGAATAACTGACGGAGGGACATTGAGATCCACAGCAACACGAAGAAACGTCCATTCTTCCTGGATCAAAGTGACGGCCCTTGCGACTAGAACCTCGTTAAGACGTCTCGTGGGAGGTGCTGGTTTACGTAAAACGTGCTCAAATGACCGCAGTAGTCTGTGTACCTCACAACGACACACGGACGCACCGCTATTCACTGTGTTTTGAGTTTAATGCATTTGACATACCATGAATAGCTAAGGTCTCAAGGTATGCTGTATGACCATTGGAACCCCATCTATTAAATTAATGTTCATGTATCAGATGTTAAAAAACATGTTCCCCTAAGGTTGAGTTTATCAACAGTCGGCACTACCATCTCAAAGGCAGGGCCCATGTTTCTGACAACACTCCATACAAAACTTTCTTTCATACCTCCGTGCCGATAGTAGACACCTCCTTCACCTGTGCAGTCCGGGCGTTCTGTTGGAAATCTGAATTCTTTTACTTGATCTAGTTTTTTTCCATCCATCATCCCTTGTACAGGCACATCTCTTTTCATTTTCAGTTTTCGGTGCGTATGGTACTCTGTATAGTTGTTAATTAATAATGGTCTTTACTTCCACTCTGTGGTTCTTCTAACAGTCAGTCTATTGTCACAGCACGTTATCAATTACCATTGGTCTGCCTATTTCTAGAGATTTTTCGATAATTAGAATGGCTTTCCATGTGTCTCTTCCCTTCCTAAATCCAAGCTGTTTTTCTGAAATATTATCTATCTTCCTCTCTGTCCGGTGGTAGATAATTTGAGTTGTGATTTTAGCAGAGGCTCCACATTCTATGACCTTCACGCCAATTGAATGGACCACTATGTATCACGCTACAAGTTCATTTCTTTCTCTTCGAGGAGTTATCGCTGTGTTCAATACTCCTTCATGCGTTCGCTGGCCTGCTTCTGTTGTTCATCTATGCAGGCTCTTCCGGTCTTCTTAGTTCTCCCTGCGGTTTGAACACCTTCCAAATTCTTCAGTGTGTTCATAAACGTATTCCTTTCTAATAGCTTGTCTTCCAAGATGCTTAACCTTTCCATATCCTTCTTCGTTTCCTTAATCCATGCTGTAGTGGTCTTTTTTCTCCAGAGGTAATCAGATGTCTGTTTGGTAAGTCTGTTTGCGTTCATTCTGTACAGATGTCCAAGAAACGGCACCCTCCTTTTCTTCATGGTCTCTGAGATTTCTTTCACCTTCTGGTAAACTTCTTTGTTGCTATGAAGTTTCCATCTGCTTTCAGTTTGGACAGCTTTATTATTATTATTATAGATGGCCTGAACGATAATAATAATAATAATTATTATTATTATTGTTCCGAGGTATCTGTGGAACAGCAGAGGTGAAAGAAGGTGCGGGGGTGAACAGGTCTCAGGCTACGAAATTAAAGTTAATTTAAAATTTAACAAGGTTATATTTTCTTAGCAAAATCAAGAAATAACAAGCATGGCAGGTACAGAGTAGCAAGGCAACTAGGTACAATTACAGTATTTACAGGATTTGGGCTTCGAGCTCCGAACTCACAATTCTTGGGCAATTAGCCCAACTTTACTCCAAAATAAGTTTTAACAGAGGGGCAGAAAACCCCATTCATGCCCAGGAACACTTGCTCCAAATTACACAGTAAAGCCTCCTCGAGGCATACAACAACTCAATTTTCAAGAAAGAGCAACTCGCTCTCAAAATTTAAGCCTATCAAAGGCCACACCAAACTCCACATTCAAGTTGTCCTCCAAGGACATGAAAACAGGGGTAAAAATACCCAACCTACTGAGGCCTATCAAGTAGAGAAACAGAAATATTACATGGCCTCGACAATACCAATTTGAAAGGAGGCGAAGCTGCACTCCTAATACATTTTGTTTAAAACCTACTTGGCACTAGGCCGTTAATGCAAGGGCTAATCCCATACTAAAGAGGTGACTTTAGAAAGAAACAATTTACATTACGTTAAGGAAGAATCAGTTGTGAAAAATAAGTTCACCTCAAAACAATATGAGTGGGAGCTCGAGAGGGTTAAGCACTCTCTATCCCAATATGTAGCTTTAAAAGAGAATAGATGCTAAGAGTCTTTACATTTTAGGGAAAAGTTACATGGTGGAAACGCTTCGGACCCGCCCCGAGAGTTAAACTGCTGAGCTAGCAAGAAAAGAAGTTATTCAACGGCCATTACCTTGTTGTTGAACTGCTGCCCGAAGAAAGAGGCGCTTCCCGCCCCCTGCTATGTACTTTACACTATGAAAGTTGGTACTGAAGTGGCGCAGAGACCCGAAAATCAGCAGTTTATATACTCTCGTGGAAAGTTCGAGGCGTTTCAGGAATGAAGACACCCGCCCACAATCATTTTATTGGATAACCAAGAAAACCCCTACACAATATGAAGAAGAAACACATAATTGGTGGAAAATTAATTCAAGAAATTCGGGATTGGCTAAATTCAAAACAAGGGGAAAGAAAGGGTTAATATTGCCAACTTAAACAATGACTGAAAGAAATTTAACAAAGAACAAACTTATGAATTCAAAATTTCTCCAAAAACATAGTTCTTTCACTTCGCACTAGGGTGCACCATTGTAGTTCTTCAGTAGTGTCCTCTAGAAGAGAATGTTCACACTTCTTACTACAGAAAAAACAAAAATACGTCGAAAACGACCCAGTTCAGAAACTTCAAAATTTCCAAGTAGTGACATCTTCTGAGAAACTTGAAAATTAACACCTTAGATAAAGTTCAGACTTCCTCCAGTAGGGGAGTTTCAACTGGCGCAAAGTTTGAATTAGCGGCGTGGAGGTGTACCGCCCGGTACAGACCTCCCCTCCCAAAAGTTCCTCCAGGGGTGACACATGAAATTGTTTGAAAACAAGGTCCAAGTTATGATGTTGTTATGGAGAGTAATTGCCGAAGTATTTACCAACAAATTTTCTTAAAATGATTGGATCCAAATTCTAGTAGTAACTGTTGAAGTAATGTCTTTATGTTTGTAAGAGTTGAATTCAGGAGGAAAAACTTTAAATTCTTGAAAGAAAAAAAAATAAAAATTTCTAAGTCCACCAGATATTGCATTAAAATCCAAAAGACCGAGCTCGATAGCTGCAGTCGCTTAAGTGCGGCCAGTATCCAGTATTCGGGAGATAGTAGGTTCGAACCCCACTATCGGCAGCCCTGAAAATGGTTTTCCGTGGTTTCCCATTTTCACACCAGGCAAATGCTGGGGCTGTACCTTAATTAAGGCCACGGCCGCTTCCTTCCCACTCCTAGCCCTTCCCTGTCCCATCGTCGCCATAAGACCTATCTGTGTCGGTGCGACGTAAAGCAACTAGCAAAAAAAAAATCCAAAAGGGTAATAATTGTTGAACAGGAATGTCCATATAGCTGAATATGTACTTTAAACGTTGATCAGTTTGACGGCCAGACCAGCCGCCGCTGCTTGAGTTCAGAGAAGGCCGCTCGGACCCCTCAAGTACCCTGAGATACCGCTCGCCCGCACTATGAGAAAAATAGTGGAGTTGAAACACGCCGCGCCCGCGGCAAACATGCAGGTCGCGGGCCAGTTACAGGTTGTGCGCCGCACCTCAGCCTTGGCCGGGAGGAGGACTCCGGCTCACCGTACACAGGTTGGCCTCACTGGAGAAGGGCGGGCCCGTACCCTGCCTCAGGAGCGGTACGGCGCCGCGCTGCTGCGGGGGCACTGAAACATTAAGGCTAGGCGGCAGAATTTTGTTGGACCATCATCTTTTTTGAGGGCACAGGCTTGTGGAGAGGTTGAGGGGCCAGCGGCGTGAAGATATTCATGGCAAGTATAAGCCACTGAGTGTTATGATAGCAGGAGACGGGAGCGTGGTAATGGCCGTGGCAAGGACAGGATGGCAGTTTAACTGTGCGGGGAAGGTTTACAATAAATAATTACACACAAAGGAAACAGCTTCCAAGAGCAGAAGGCCTTAAAAGTGAAACCCCTCAAAAAAAATATAACCTTCATATTTCCTTCAAAATTATATGAAGCAAGTTAACACAGAAATTACACCGGTTTCACCTGCGACAGGTGAACCCTAAATATCTTCTCGATGGCTGGATTGCTTAGCAATAAAGTAACGGGTGTAAGGAAATCGAGAATAGTACACGGCCCATGAAATCTGGGGGCAAGCTTGCCCGCGGGGACAAAATTCTTGACCATCACCTGGTCGCCTACCTTCAAATTGGTGGGTCTCCGTCCACGATCATATCTTTCCCTAACCTTTTCATGAGACACCTTAAGATTGGCTTTAGCCGTCTTCCAAAGATCTTTAATGTTGTCCGGGTCTATTGTCTCAGGTAGAATGACACTCAGAGACTAGAGGTTAGAGAGCGGCGTGTTGGGAACAAACTTGAACATCAGCGAAGCTGGAGTAAACTTGTGAGATTCATGAACCGCCGAATTCAAAGCAAAAGCTAACCAATGCAGGGACGTGTCCCACCTATAATGATCTTCATGATGATAGGCAATAAGCGCGGACCTGAGATTACGATTAACCCGTTCAGCCAGAGATGGTTGAGGGTAATAAGCAGAAGTAGTCACATGAGAGATGGACAGGTCAAAGCAGAATTTACAAAATAGATTAGATGTAAAAGCCTTAGCATTATCAGATACAATATATTGACATGGACCAAAAGAAGCAAAGATAGAATTTAGACAAGTAATGGTGGACTGAGCGGTAGCCAGCTTAGTCGGAAATAACCAGGAAAATCTTGAAAAACCATCTACACATACAAAGATGAACTTGTTGGCATTTCCCTTTGACTGGGGGAAGGGTCCTATATAATCAATATACAGGCGTTCCATGGGGCGCGACGCTTGATGAGAAGACAACAGGCCTACCTTAGTGGACATGGTTGGTTTACTAAGCAAACAGGATTTACAAGCCTTAACTAGTTCACGGATTTCACCGTCCATACCCTTCCAGATGAACCTTACACGAATCTTTTCACGAGTTTTAAAGATTCCAAGATGCCCCCCTAATGGGGTCTCATGATAGTACTTAAAGATCATAGGTTCAAGAACAGCTGGAACGACAACTTTCATCATCTTATCATGCCTCGATGGGCAACATAAAACACCATTCCTCAGTACATAAGGGACGACATGTTCCCCAGAAGAAAGGGTTTCCATTATCGGAGCCAGCGTCGGATCTTCCCGTTGGTATTTCTCGATATCCCTAAAGAGCATGGGAGCATCTGTTAAGATGGCATTAACATCAAATAGTATGGACTCGGGAGGTGATGAACTGTCGACCGGTTCATGGGTCTCAACGTCGTTGGAAAACATACGGCTGAGTCCATCAGCAACAACATTTTCGGTACCTCTGATATGCCTGACATCGAATTGGAAGGCAGAAATACGGATGGCCCAACGGGCTATACGACCAGTACGACGCGGCCTACCTAAGACCCAGCTTAAGGCTTGATTATCTGTCTCCAGGTCGAATTTGACATGTTCCAGATAGAGACGGAACTTTTCTAGGGCAAATAAGACTGCCAAACCTTCGAGCTCATAGATGGAATACTTGGCTTCTTGAGCCGACAGAGTCCTAGATGCATAGGCGATGGGGCGCCTCCCTAGTTCAGTCTCTTGAAGAAGGACTGCAGCTACCGCCGACGACGACGCGTCGGTTTGGACGATGAATTTCTTTGAGAAATCAGGCATAGCAAGGACAGGGGCATTACAGAGAGCTAATTTAAGATCTTCAAAAGCGGCTTGTTGAGAAGGTCCCCACTCTAATTTGATGCCTTTCCTACGAAGAAGGTTTAAGGGTGCTGCTCTATTAGCGAAGTTAGGAATAAACTTCCTGAAGAAATTCACCATACCAATGAACCTGGCGATACCTTTGATGTCCTTGGGAGGTTTAAATTCACGGATGGCCTGTGTTCTAGAATGATCGACTGCAACACCATCAGGTGACACAATATGCCCTAGGAATGACATGGAGGGCTTAGCGAAGGCAACCTTGGACAACTTCACAATTAACCCAGCCTTACGAAGGCGATTGAGAACTTCTCGCAGATGATCTAGATGTTCTTCAAAGGTCTCCGAAAATTCGACTACATCATCCAGGTAGTGATACAAGTACTCAAATTTGATGTCGGAGAAGACCCTATCTAGCAGTCTAGTGAGTACAGCTGCTCCCGTGGGGAGCCTGAAAGGCACGCGGTTGTATTCATACAAATTCCAATCCGTGGCAAACGCTGTAAGGTGTTTAGACTCTTCCGCTAGGGGAATTTGATTATAGGCCTGATTCAGGTCCAAGATAGTAAAGAACTTGGCCTTACGAAACCATGAAAAACAAGAATGAAGGTCAGGAAGGGGCACAGATTGCAACACCACCTTCCGATTGAGAGCCCTATGATCAATGACATGCCTGAAGCCACCTTGGGGTTTCGGGACTAGAAAAATAGGCGAAGAATACGCCGACTTAGAGGGCCTAATAATACCATCCTTCAACATCTGATCGATGATTTCTTTCAGAGCCTTCATTTTAGGTGGAGATAGCCTATATGGTGGAAAACGGACAGGAATCGAATCCGTGACCTCAATTTTGTATTCAATAAGGTCAGTAACACCAAGAGTATCAGAGAACACCTCTGGAAACAACTGACACAGCTTACGAATACTATCAGCCTGCTCCTCAGGTAGATGTCTAAGGTCTAACAACATTTCATCCTGGGTAGGCGAAATAGATGAACATGATGCAGAATTACATTTCAATAATAGAATTTTACAATTAGACGCAAATTTGAAAGTGCACGATCTACTCCGAAGATCGAGCACAAGACCAGTGTGAGAAATTAAGTCAGCTCCCAATATAATGGGGCAAGACAAGTGCTTGGCCACAAACAATTTAATTTTTCATGTAAATTTAAAAATGCGGATTTTGACATTTACAGAACCTAGAATTTCTAATGGAGATGAATTAGCCGAAACATATTGAACAGGAGATGAGCCATAGTCAGATAGTTTACAAACAGATTTCAATTTTGAATACCATTCAGCCGAAATAATAGAACAAACGCTGCCTGAATCTAATAGAGCAGTTATAGGCTCATTATTTAACTCAATTTTGAGAAAAGGCACCGGTGCTGGGGTATCCGCCGCAATCCTCAGACATTCTTTGGGGCATTCAACCGATGAATTTGAGGACTGAATTTTCCCTGAATTTATGACCTGTTTACCAGGGGCTGAGCCTCGGGAAGAGGGACTAATCGACTCAGCCGAAGCCACTAGTCATTTTTCATTATTGGCATTGGTGGAATTTGCACCAGAAGTTGAGCAGGAGGGGGTGCTATTCGAATTTGGGCAATTCTTGGCGATATGTGAGAAAGCCCCACATTTAAAACAGCCTGGTGATGAGCCAGCTCCATTATTTGCCCTACTAGATTTGATCAAAGGACACTTATTGCGAAGATGGTCAGGCATAGCATTTACGAGGTGTGACAGGTCGGCGAGGTGGAGGCCGAGGATTACGAAAAGAAGGAGGAGGTTCTTTCGCTACACGCAAGGAATCGGCGTATCTAACTCCTTCCGCTGAGACAGCCAATGCTTCAAGTTCAGAGAAAGTTTGTGGGCACGCCGCGAAACACAAATATGACCTATAGGATGGTGAGATACCTTGCACAATAGCTTGTACTATCTGATCCTCCGGGAAGTGAAGAGCAAACACCCTAGTATAGAACTTAATACCTTGGATGAAATCTGCCAAGTTTTCATCTAACCGTTGTACACGATAATAGTACTTCTGAATAAGGGAGGACCTTGCCCTAGCCGGGATGAAGTTAGCTAACAAGTGGGCGTGGAAGTCCTCAATAGATGATTGCTCGGCAATGGCTCTTACTATTTTGTCTGAGAGAATACCAATTGCATAGGGATAGATGATTTGCAAAATCTGACATGGAGAAAGAGAAAAAACAAGGGCATGATCCTGAAATTCAACTAAAAACCTTAAGAAAGAAATAACTTCACTGGTAGTGTTAACAGAAAACTTCGAGATACCTCTGAGCAACATTGCCAATGGATGAGGCAAGCTGCTGAACCCAGGTGACATAGTAGGTAAAGGTTTAAGTGGCAAGGATGTCAATTCAGAACGTACATAATTCAACGAGGTTCGGCGTTCAGACTCGTCCAATGGGGCAGAGGTTGTTTGAGCTGCAACGGTTTTCCTATTGACGTCTCCCTTAGGAGGCTCTTCCTCGCTACCTACATTCACCGTGATGGGTTGATCAGTTTTGGGAGGAACTTCCCCAGTTAACAATTGGGTAACTTTACCGGACAATTCAGAAAGATTTTCGAGAACCATACTAGCTTCCTTCCTCTGAACGTCATTCAACTTCAGAGACAACAGATCGTTAACTCTACTTGAAAAATGAAATACCCTGGCTTGCACACGCTTAATTTGATTAGGAGAAGGATCATTTTCTTCAAAAAAACTAACTACAGATGCTAGCTCAGTAGTATTATCAGTGATCGTGGAAAGAGAGTCGTCAATTTCTTTCTCTCCCAAAGTGGGGATGGAAATGAGCAAATCAAGGGACTCTCTAAGCTTATTTGTGTCTACCGCAACCGTGCCTCCAGATTGCACATTTCTAATAGTTAACTCATAGATCGACTCCTTGCGCAAATAGTTAAGATGGAGAACATCGCGAGGGCCGGGCATGATGACAGAACAATTTTGAAAAAGAAAAAAGAAAAAATTCCAGCAAGTGAGAAAATAGTTAGAGTTGTAATCAAAGCAATGTTTAGCCGTCAAAAGGGGCTAAATTGAGACCCATTCAACCACGCTCTGCTACCACTTGTTCCGAGGTATCTGTGGAACAGCAGAGGTGAAAGAAGGTGCGGGGGTGAACAGGTCTCAGGCTACGAAATTAAAGTTAATTTAAAATTTAACAAGGTTATATTTTCGTAGCAAAATCAAGAAATAACAAGCATGGCAGGTACAGAGTAGCAAGGCAACAAGGTACAATTACAGTATTTACAGGATTTGGGCTTCGAGCCCCGAACTCACAATTCTTGGGCAATTAGCCCAACTTTACTCCAAAATAAGTTTTAACAGAGGGGCAGAAAACCCCATTCATGCCCAGGAACACTTGCTCCAAATTACACAGTAAAGCCTCCTCGAGGCATACAACAACTCAATTTTCAAGAAAGAGCAACTCGCTCTCAAAATTTAAGCCTATCAAAGGCCACACCAAACTCCACATTCAAGTTGTCCTCCAAGGACATGAAAACAGGGGTAAAAATACCCAACCTACTGAGGCCTATCAAGTAGAGAAACAGAAATATTACATGGCCTCGACAATACCAATTTGAAAGGAGGCGAAGCTGCACTCCTAATACATTTTGTTTAAAACCTACTTGGCACTAGGCCGTTAATGCAAGGGATAATCCCATACTAAAGAGGTGACTTTAGAAAGAAACAATTTACATTACGTTAAGGAAGAATCGGTTGTGAAAAATAAGTTCACCTCAAAACGATATGCGTGGGAGCTCGAGAGGGTTAAGCACTCTCTATCCCAATATGTAGCTTTAAAAGAGAATAGATGCTAAGAGTCTTTACATTTTAGGGAAAAGTTACATGGTGGAAACGCTTCGGACCCGCCCCGAGAGTTAAACTGCTGAGCTAGCAAGAAAAGAAGTTATTCAACGGCCATTACCTTGTTGTTGAACTGCTGCCCGAAGAAAGAGGCGCTTCCCGCCCCCTGCTATGTACTTTACACTATGAAAGTTGGTACTGAAGTGGCGCAGAGACCCGAAAATCAGCAGTTTATATACTCTCGTGGAAAGTTCGAGGCGTTTCAGGAATGAAGACACCCGCCCACAATCATTTTATTGGATAACCAAGAAAACCCCTACACAATATGAAGAAGAAACACATAATTGGTGGAAAATTAATTCAAGAAATTCGGGATTGGCTAAATTCAAAACAAGGGGAAAGAAAGGGTTAATATTGCCAACTTAAACAATGACTGAAAGAAATTTAACAAAGAACAAACTTATGAATTCAAAATTTCTCCAAAAACATAGTTCTTTCACTTCGCACTAGGGTGCACCATTGTAGTTCTTCAGTAGTGTCCTCTAGAAGAGAATGTTCACACTTCTTACTACAGAAAAAACAAAAATATGTCGAAAACGACCCAGTTCAGAAACTTCAAAATTTCCAAGTAGTGACATCTTCTGAGAAACTTGAAAATTAACACCTTAGATAAAGTTCAGACTTCCTCCAGTAGGGGAGTTTCAACTGGCGCAAAGTTTGAATTAGCGGCGTGGAGGTGTACCGCCCGGTACAATTATTATTATTATTATTATTATGTGCATTAATTGAAGAGAATCAGTCATACAGAACTCAATGAGAGACTTGGTTAACGTTTTGCATTTAACAACATAACGATCACAATGATTGTCGTAGAGTTCAGAGAAGCACATGCAAGATTTCAACTTGCAAATCCTGTGATGGAATCCATGGACAGCCATTGAGGTCATGATTTGTATCTGCCCAAGTCTTGTTCACTCTAACCAGATTTCTTTCTTCTTCTCTTCCCTTCCCTACTCCAGAACTTTAGTCTCAGGGTCTCCGATGAGTTCGTAGACGAGCCTTCCAGCGAGCCTGACCCTTTCCAACGTCCTAAGATTGTTCTTTGTCAACTTGTCCCAAATGATCTCTATACCATAAGTTAGAATAAGAATTATTTTTGCATCATAGCGTCATATGGTCTTCAAAGATAATCTAGTAAGAAATTTAATGTTGTTTATTGCTTTTATTGTCGCTATTGCTCTTAGTCTTATGTGTATTCTATAAGAATGTGCTGTCATCTGAAGGGTTAAGCCAAGGTATTTGAAGTTATTTACAATTCTTAATGGAATACATCTGGAGGAGAAGCCTAAAGATCATGTGTTTAGTCTTTCTTTCGTTGATTAGATATTGTCCAGACCTCCAGAGCGTTTCTGCACTTCAGGGATGTCTTCTGAACCATATCAGCAGCATATTATCATATTCTTCGATGATTCTCTTATAGTCTGAACAATGTCGTAAGTGGTGACATTAAACAACAGAGGGCTGAGGGGTCACCTTGCAGCACTCCATTAGTCTGAGTAATCCCTTTTGAATTTGTTATGTATTATTATCTGATGTTATGACTCAGCATGTTATGAACCAGGTTAGTGTATCAACTAGTGTATCAAGTTTAGAAAAGATGATGCTCCAATTTACACTGTCAAATGCATTAGTGAAGTCAATGAACACAGCATGAAATTTTCCCTTCGGAAACCTGGTAGTAGAAATTTCTATGTCATCTAGTAAATTACTTATTGCCTGTGTAGTATTTCTTTAAAAAAACTAAACCCCATGGTGGCGCAACAGCCCTGAAGGGCCTTGTCGTACCAAGCGACCGCTGCTCAGCCCGAAGGCCTGCAGATTTTGAGGTGTCGTGTGGTCAGAACAACGAATCCTCTCGGCTGTTATTCTTGGCTTTCTAGACCAGGACCGCTATCTCACCATCAGATAGCTCCTCAGTTCTAATCACATAGGCTAAGTGGACCTCGAACCAGCCCTCAGGTCCAGGTAAAAATCCCTGACCTGGCTGGGAATTGAACCCAGGGCTTCTGGGTAAGAGGCAAGCCTTCTACCCCACAGGGCTGGCCAGTTTAACCAACATGACAATTAAAAGAAAGGAGATAGGAAACAGACTGGGAATCCATACGAGGTCTGTGAAAGGTGGTTCGTTGCGAGGAAAACAAGATTAATGGTGATCCCTTTCTGAACACTCAAATTTACTGATTATTAAGGTACAAACAAATTCAAAATAGCATCAGCGTTACAAAAAATAATTCTACCTTGGTTCTTATAGACACAGAATTTACAATTATTGAATTATAGACGATGGCAGGGTATTTACATTTTTTAAAAATTATATCAATGTTAAAATAACAATCTGAAAATAAGGAAGGGTCCTGTTTAAAATATTTACAAAGGACAGAAAGCAGCAAAATAATAAAATTTAATGCAGAGGCCAGTTCAGTTGCAGCCTTTCTTAAAACTCTTCAGTAAAAGACGCGTAGTTTCAAACTAGCGTACGTTAAATTGCTACAGAGTTACTGGAGGCACCCCGAAGAAAAAAGACATTACAAACTACTTAGAAGACATGAGAACAAAGTGACATTTACATTATATTAGAATGTTCAAGTCAAGAAAAGGGGATTACCTCCGAAAACAGAGGGGCCTATGTCATTTGAAGTTAAAACCTCGGGCAAACTCTGGCACACAAAAATAGAAATTAAAATTTTACATTTAATAGTTATAAATCCAAAACATGAACGAAACAGTGCTCACCTTGGAGGGCCGGTAGTCCCATGACAGAACAGACGGAGGGGTCACAAATCAACGACGATGGAAACAAGCTTGCCCTGCCCAAGTTGCCGGCAGTGGGGCAATCAAGGTTCTTATATTCACCAATAAGAAACTCCGCTATTCTAGCCAACGAGGGCACTGTTCCTTTCTGATGCAATCTTACCAACACCTTGTTATTTAAATTATAAAATTGTACACAATAACCAAATTAATTTAGCAGAGTTGCAGAATAATTAAATAATCCTAACATTAAGGCACTGTTCTTGACATACAGAAAATAAAATAAGACAAATTTTACAGTATAAAACAATTTTCCAAAAGTTGTTGTTCTTGGTCCTTATTCAAAATTTTATTTTAAAATATCATACTCAGTCAATGTTTTAAGGCAAATCATATTAACAGATTTTACAAAATCAAAATTAAAACTATGACTCTTGTCCTTCCGCAATGTACTTTAACGCCTTTTCTTGAGTTCTTCTGAAATAAAGTTATACACGACATCTTTCAAAATACCGTTTTCTTTTCACCACGGCAAAGCTCAACCTACACAATCTTCTGAGGGAGAACACCGCATTCATGGTGTGGGATTCGCTGTGAAGACCACATTGGTGAATGATTATCACCTAACTCCAACTGCTGTCAGCGAAGGAATTGTGACTTTCCGAATCCCACTCTCTGGAGCCAAATCTATGACACTCATCTTTGCATATGCTCCCACCTTGGATGCTGATGTAGAAGCCAAAGACCAATTCTACAACCTGCTGAGCACTACCATCACCAAAGTACCACCAAGACACAAACGCTTACTACTTGGCGATTTCAGCGCCCCAATTATGGGGCAATGTGATTGGTAAACATGGACTTGGCATCTGTAATGCCAATGCTCCTTGGTTTATGTTATGAACATGAACTCTTCATTACTAATAGTCAGTTCCGCCTGCCTAATCGCTACAAGATCACTTGGATGCATCCTCGCTCAAAGCACTTTCACATCCTAGATTATATCATCACCAGGCAATGTGATAAAAAAGATGTCCTTGTTACAAGAACTGCAAGAAACATCAATGACTGCTGGACAAATCATAAGATCCTTTTTTTGCCGGTTGAGAATCTCAGTCTGTCGCAAACCAAAAAGATCCATCCACAACCTGGCCAGAAAGAAATTCGATACTTCTAAACTTCAAATTGAATCCATGCTATAGATTGCAGAAATGCAATCTCAAACGAACTGGCTAGTCATCCAGTCAGTAGTGGTAGTACATATCAGGAATGGGCCATGCTTCAGAAGGTCATCACTGAGTCAGCTGAGGAAACAATTGGTTTTGTGAGGAAGAAAAGATAAGATTTGATGAAAATAATCAAGAAATTAAATGTCTGATCAATGCCAAACAGGAAGCCCATCTTTCCTATCTTAAAGATCCATCTTCCAATGTGAAGAAATCACATTTCTTGGAACTTACAGGAAAATATCAAGCACAAATTAGGGATATCAAGAATTAACTGGTGGCAACAAAAAGCTGAAGAACTGCAAAGACTATCTAATGCCCGTGACCTGCAAAATTTTTATGCGGGCATAAAGGAGATATATGACCCGGTTCGATCTTCATCGGTGTCATTGAAGACTGCTAACAACTCCATCATTTTAACTGATAATGGAGAAATTTTAGAGTGTTGGAAGGAACATTTCTCTGCGCTTTTAAATCATGTCTCCAATTTTGCTGAGTACTTTCTTCGTAATGTCCCTCAGCAGCCCCAACAACCATGGATGGCAGTTCTGCCCACAAATGGAGACTTCACCAGAAGCACTCAATCAGCTAAAACCAAGAAAGGCTCCTGGTCCTGATAACATCCCCTTAGAACTGATACATAATGGAGGTATACCCTTTAAGACTAGACTTTTCACATTCATCCTCTTAATTTGGGAAACTCAAGAAGTGTCTGACGACTTGAAGAATGCTACCGTCATCACTATTTTCAAGAAAGGCGATTGTAGTGTATGTGGGAACTACAGTGGTAGATCGCTTTTGTCAATTGCAGGTAAAATTCTCACAAGGATTCTATTAAACCAGCTCTGAATTATGGTGGTGGTGTTGGCGTTAGCCATCCGAGTGGGAAACAGCCACGTAAAACGCGAAAAGGCATCAACACACACAAGTATGAAACGAAGACCATTCCGAGATCTCGGGACGGGCCCGATGTAGTCTATGAACAGTCTTTCCATTGGGCAAGGAGCTTGCACGGAAGACAAGAGACCTAGATGAGTATTTGGGGTGGGTTTACTGATGTTACAAATCTTACAGGACTTGACAAGGGTACGGATCTCACTATCCATGAATTTCCAAATGAAGTGGTTACGAATCTTCTCTCTTGTTTTGAAAACGCCCAGATGACCGCCCACGGGGGATTCATGAAAATATTTGAAGAGAGCCGGGACCAGGTTAGTTGGGACTACAATTTTGGGGTCTCTGCGACCGCGAGCAGGACAACACAGGACACCATTCTTAAGGATGTAGGGCTTAACATGCTCACCGGAGTTAATCCTTTCGATAATAGCTTTTAACTCAGCAGCGTCCTCTTCATGTTTGGTTATATCCTTGAAAAGGAAGGGAGAGTCAGTGAGAACTACATTGATAAAAGCTGATAGTTGTTCGGGAGATGAGTCTGCTGGCTCTGATTGAGGGTCAGAGCTCCCTTTACAGAACATCCTGCTGAGGCCATCAGCCACAACGTTTTCCGTGCCACGAATATGGCGGGCTTCAAATTGGAAGGCTGAGATGCGCACTGTCCAACATGCTAGAAGACCGGTCTTTCGCGGCTTGGCCAGTACCCAACTCGACGCCTGATTATCAGTTTCCAGATCAAAAGGAAGATGTTCCAGGTACGTTCTGAAGCGTTCTAAGGAGAAGACAACAGCCAAGGCTTCTAACTCATAAATGGAATAATTGTGCTCAGCAGGATTCAGGGCACACGAAGCATTAGAAATAGGACGACGCCCTTCTTGAAATTCCTCTAGAAGAACTCCGGATATGCCTGAGGAAGAGGCGTCAGTCTGAAGAATGAAGCGTTTAGAAAAGTCGGGCATAGCCAGTACGGGAGCGTTACGTAAGGCAGATTTCAAGTCTATGAAGGCTTCACGTTGGGCATCACCCCACACAAATTTGGCATCCTTTCTTCTCAAAGCCTTTAATGGGGCTGCACGTTCAGCAAAATTGGGAATGATTCTGTGAAAGAAATTAACCATGCCAATGAATCTGGCTACAGCCTTGACGTTCTTTGGAGGGGGAAAATTTTGGATGGCGGCAGTACGAGGCTGATCGATTGAGACACCCCTCCCTGACACTATGTCCTAAGAAGGACATCTGGGGTTGTGCGAAGGAAACCTTGGATGCCTTGAGGGTTAGACCTGCTTTACGCAGTCTTTCAAGCACTTCCTTGAGATGGAGTAGGTGTTCCTCGAAGGTTTCACTAAAAATTACGAGATCATCAAGGTAATTATAAACGAACTTGAACTTAATGTCCAATAGAACATAATCTAGTAACCGTGTAAGGACAGCCGCACCAGTTGTGAAGCCAAAAGGGATGCGTTCAAATTCATATAGGTTCCAGTCGGTCGCAAATGCAGTGAGATGCTTGGATTCTTCGGCAAGGGGTATCTGGTAATAAGCCTGATTTAAATCGAAGGTGGTGAAAATTTTTGCATTAGCAAACCAAGAAAAACAAGAGTGCAAATCAGGAAGTGGGACAGATTGGAGGACTACCTTACGGTTCTACATCCGATACTCGACTACAGTACAAGTAATAAATCTCATTGTAGACCGTATTGGACATCAGATATGAACATTAAAACAAGAATAATAGTTAACACCACCTTTCCAATACTTACATTTCCTTATATTTAGGAAATAAACATTACAACAGGCGTTGTAAGATGGGACATGTTTCGCTTAACAGTCATAAGCATCATCAGCCGAAAATAAATCTTAGCCTAAAGTTAGGTCAGGGCTCTGAACATAGTGTCCTTAACACTAGTTCCTCTTACACTCCTAGCATGTCAATCTCAAGCCTATCCATTTCCTTCTGCACATTTTCTACACTAGTGTCCAAAAGTTAAGCATAAGTTATGAGTAACAGATGAATGAAATTACAACTTTTTTTCTTTAACTCACCTTTACGTTAATATGTAAATCTCGTCTTGTTACAGACTTTAAACCACATCTCCCTTTCGACTCTTTATATAAGAAACCACATTCGCAACTTCGAACTAATTTAAACACAGCTACTTACCATAGAGCACTCTTCCTCACTCGTACTTATCTCATCACACGAGATTAACAACAAACTATCAACTTTAAATTTTATTTTAAACCCCACTTGGAGTGATCAGAAATTCTTTTCTTCGTCAAACTGTTTAACCTCTAATTTGATTTCTTACACCCTCAACCTTTACAGGGCGCCTTTTAGTAGAATTAACTGTGTTCTCATAGAACTTTATAGTTGTGGCTACTTACTATCAAGCATTTCCCTTGGTACTACAGTGTAATTTAGGAGGGCGGCAGAATCGTCTCATCACAAAAGACAAACTAGCTTTAAAATTCATTTAAACTCCACTTGGAATAATAAGTAACATTTTTCTTTGTCATTATTCTAAAAATTGAACTGTTCAGGCTCCAAACTTATTTCTTACGCCCTCAACCAGTACAGAGTGCCGTTCAACAAGAATCGACGCAGCAATAATTGTGTTCTTGTCGAACTGCTAATATGCAACTTGTTGCCACATTTTTACAGTATATAAATTACGACTGTTTGTATCTCTACTACTGTCAACCCTCTCGCTCATTTTTTGACGCATGTACCTACATCATCCTCACTTATAATTTGTCATTTTTCTTAAAAAACTACAATTAAGAACAATCAGGATCCTGATTTATTATCTTTCAGGTTTGAGATTAAGGCTAAAGATGCCCTTAAGAAAAGGGTGAAACATGTCCCTATAATTTACTTCATAAGATTATTTAATTCCACCTATTCAATACATAGGCCTAAAGAGTGATTTTAATTAAGAATTAAAACATTAATATTTCTTTGACTTTAATGTACAATTCAATACAGACCAAAATATGAGAATTATGGCATGTAACAGGAAATAGAACGGAAATCGCATGACATACGCACCTACCAACCTTATGTGTTCGCTCTGTATAGGAAAGGAGTGTTCCCTGCTTTGACTAGCGGTGTAACTGCAAGGTAAACAAAGCCAGTGCCTACGACCCATATTCCCTCAGTCGTGTTTGCCCTGTGCGGAGTGTAGCCTAGTGGTGAACGTGACAACATAATGGCACGCCGCCGCCATTTGGACCCCATTTTGCAGGGTAGAATACTCGGCCGCCTAGAAGCAGGCCAGACACAAACCGAAGTCACCGTATCCTTGAATGTGCCACAAAATGTCATTTTCAGGCTTTGGAGACGATTTTGAGACACAGGAGATGTTAGTCGTAGGCCAGTACCAGGTCGACCAATGGTAACCACCCGACAGCAGGACCGATATCTGGCCTTAAGCGCCCGACGAAATCGGAGTGCACCTGCAAGACATTTGTCAGCGGAGCTTGCAGCTGTCTCAGCATTTGCCGTTTCCTGGCAAATTGTGTACCGGAGGCTCACAGAACAGCAGTGTTGTTTGCCCGATGTCCCACTCACTCCAGCACAGAGACGTTCCCGTTTACTGTGGAGCCATCAGCATTGAAACTGGACCATGAATGAATGGAGGCATGTGCTCCTCACAGTTTTCAAAACGATTCACGTCGCACATTAATCTGGAGAGAACCGGGTAGCCGATACAACGGGACCAGGCGTCATGGTGTGGAGCAGCATCGTACGGACTTGCACATCCGAGGAACGCTGAGGTACTGAGACCAGAGGTGCGGATGGTCCAGACTTCCTCTTAATGGACGATACACCGCGCTGCTCTGGTGGATGAATTTCTGGCTGGAGAAGACGTTCATCGCATGGACTGGCCAGCGAGGTCTGCACATCTGAATCCTATAGAACGTGCCTGGGATGCATTGGGGAGGCGAATTGCATCCTGTCAGCCTCCAAGACCTTTGCATTGCCCTTTCAGAGGAATGGGATCGACTGCCACAAGAGCTCTTGGACCATGTGATAGAGAACAACCCACGTCGCTGCGAAGCATGTGTGTCCGTTAGGGGTAACCATACACCCTATTGACAGCATATTTTGTTGTGAAAGACATTGCCAAGTTTTGTTAGTTGTTGTCAAATGTGTACCTTAGCTATCAGAACCTTTCTGACACTTTTTTTTGGACAAGTTGTGCTACATATGGTGTGTGATTCAGCTTCCGTTTGTTCAGCAATCCGTCTGACATTCCTGTGATGTGGTATGACTGATTATGAGTAACTTTTGGACACTAGAATAGTTTTCCAGTCCTAAGTGAACAAGCATTCCTATTCTATGGACTTACAACAGCATGCTTGTTCTTAGGACATCAGCCCAATGGTGAACAAGCACCGAGTTCCCGTTGGCGCATGATGTGGTTCCAGATTAGGATTGAATACATTGTGCACAAAGAGGTTGTAAATAACTGTCATTCATTAAGCTAAAACATAGCATTTTAACTATTTAAATTACAGTCGAACAGATAGACCTGAATTATTCAATGAATATTTTACCTCTAATTTTGTTAAACCTGTTACTTCCCATAGCCTCAGTAATATTTCGACCACTGAATCTGAAGTGTACTCCCTACTTTCGTCTTTGTCAGTGCTGATTGTCTCAGTCCTATTTTCCTCAAGAATACAGCAGTAATTCTTTCATACCCTATTAGCGTGATATTCAATCGGTGCTTCTCATTCGGCTACTTTCTGATATCCTGGAAACTTGCTTATATCACGCCCGTTCTTAAAGGTGGACAGAGGTCGGATATCACAAATTATCGCCCAGTCTCTGTGTTACCTGCTTTACCAGTCATTTGTGAAAGGATCATCCACTAATGTTTGTTTGCGTTTACAATTCTATGTATATCCCCTCAGCAGCATGGTTTCCTCCCTGGAAACTCCTGCGCAACTACCTTAGCTATCCTCCTCCATCATGCCACGTGGGCTCTCAACTTGATATATCGACATCGCGAAGGCCTTCGATACCGTGGATCACACGCTTCTTGCACACAAACTTTCTGAATGGTTTAACATGCATGGTAGACTCCTGCCTCTAATTAATAGTTTCTGAGCGAAAGACTACAGTGCGTGGTCCTTGATGGACACCCTCTCTGGTGTCCCACAGGGTATTGTCCTAGGTCCCGTTCTTTTTGCCTTGTTTATTGATGACCTTATCAGTACTGTCTCCCACCATTCGTGTGAAATCCTTCTCTTTGCAGATGATTGTAAAATCTTCAAGCAGATAGATTCTCCCACAGATCCAATCCAATTGTAAAGTGCACTTCTTTCACTGTCAGGTTGGTGTACTACATGGCGTCTCATTTCACCAACCCATTAACCACCACACTGTTTTAATATCATTTTTATTTCAATTTATATTCAATAGTTTTTAAGAGGAACAAGGTACCTGAAAATAATGTACTCAAAAACTAAGCTATACAACAGCTGAAGATGTTCTCAAATAAGAACAAAACATTTACTGTTTATAATTAATTAATTTGCTAAAAGCAAATAAAAAGTATTAAAAAGGTGGAAGATTTTCAATTATTGTAAGTCTCTGTGATTAGAATTTATACGGAAAATGAAGCTGATTACTTGCAATGCAAGCTCACAGCCGCGCGCCTCTAACTGCATGGCCAACTCGCCCGCTGGAGACACTGTCATGCGCCTTTTCAATGTCAATAAATCAATCAATCAATCAGTCACTACTGATCTGCATTTAGGGCAGTCACCCAGGTGGCTGATTCCCTATCTGTTGTTTTTCTAGCCTTTTCTTAAATGATCGCGAAGAAATTGGAAAATTATTGAACATTTCCCTTGGTAAGTTATTCTAATCCCTAACTCCCCTTGCTATAAACCAATATTTGCCCCAATTTGTCCTCTTGAATTCCAACTTTATCTTCATATTGTGATCTTTCCCACTTTTAAAGACACCACTCAAACTTATTCGTCTACTGATGTCATTCCACGCCATCTCTCCACTGACAGCTCGGAACATACCACTTACATGTTATAATTCTCATGTTTTGGTCCGTATTGAAATGTACAATGAATAAATATTAACATTTATTTATCCCACCTGTTCAATACATATAATATAATATAATATAATATAATATAATATAATATAATATAATATAATATAATATAATATTGATGTATTGAATAGGTGGAATTAATCAATTTTAATATTTATTTGACTTCACATACCACTCAATCGAGCAGCTTGTCTCCTTTCTCCCCAAGTCCTCCCAGCCCAAAATTTGCAACATTTTTGTAACGCTGCTCTTTTGTCGGAAATCACCCAGAACAAATCAAGCTGCTTTTCTTTGGGTTTTTCCAGTTCTTGTATCACGTAATCCTGGTGAGGGTCCCATACACTGGAACCATACTCTAGTTGGGGTCTTACCAGAGACTTATATGCCCTCTCCTTTACATCCTTACTACAACCCCTAAATACTCTCATAACCATGTGCAGAGATCTGTACCCTTTATTTACAATCATATTTATGTGATTACCACAATGAACGTTTTTTCTTATATTAACACCTAGATACTTACAATGATCCCCTAAAGGAACTATCACCCCATCTACACAGTAATTAAAACTGAGAGGTCTTTTCCTATTTGTGAAATTCACAACCTGACTTTTAACCCCGTTTATCATCATACCATTGCCCACCATCCATCTCACCACACTATCTAGTCACCCTGCAGCCGCTCACAATCTTCTAACTTATTTGTTACTCTGTACAAAATAACATCATCTGCAAATAGCCTTATCTCTGATTCCACTCCTTTACACATATTATTGATATATATAAGAAAACGTAAAGGTCCAATAATACTGCCTTGAGGAATTCCCCTCTTAATTATTACAGGGTAGATAAAGCTTCGCCTACTCTAATTCTCTGAGTTCTATTTTCTAGAAATATAGCCACCCATTCAGTCACTCTTTTTTCTAGTCCAACAGCACTCATTTTTGCCAGTAGTCTTCCATGATATACCCTATCAAATGCCTTAGATACGTCAATTGCAATACAGTCAATTTGGCCTCCTGAATCCAGGATATCTGCTATATCTTGCTGAAATCCTACAAGCTGAGCTTCAATGGAATAACCTTTCCTAAAACCGAACTGCCTTCTATGGAACCAGTTATTCATTTTTCAAATATGTCTAATATAATCAGAAAGAATACTTTCCCAAAGCTTACCTGCAATGCATGTCAAACTGACTGGCTTGTAATTTTCAGCTTTATGTCTATCACCCTTTCTTTTATACACAGGGGCTACTATAGCAACTCTCCATTCATTTGGTATAGCTCCTTCAACCAAACAATAAACAAATAAGTATTTCCGATATGGTACGATATCCCAACCCATTGCTTTTAGTATATCCCCAGAAATCTTATCAATTCCAGCTGCTTTTCTAGTTTTCAACTTTTGTATCTTACTGTAAATGTCATTGTTATCATAGGTAAAATATAATACTTCTTTAGTGTTACTCACATCCCCTATCTGGACATTATCCTTGTAACCAACAATCTTTACATACTGCTGACTGAATACTTCTGCCTTTTGAAGTTCCTCACATACATACTACCCTCGTTCATTAATTATTCGACCGAGCTCGATAGCTGCAGTTGCTTAAATGCGGCCAGTATCCAGTATTCGGGAGATAGTGGGTTCAAACCCCACTGTCGGCAGCCCTGAAGATGGTTTTCCGTGGTTTCCCATTTTCACACCAGGCAAATGCTGGGGCTGTACCTTAATTAAGGGCACGGCCGCTTCCTTCCCACTCCTAGCCCTTTCCTGACCCATCGTCGCCGTAAGACCTATCTGTGTCGGTGCGACATTAAGCCAATAGCATTAATGATTCCTGGAATATCCTTTGAACCTGTTTCTACCTTAAAGTACCTATACATACCCTTCCATTTTTCACTAAAATTTGTATGACCACCAATTATGCTTGCCATCATGTTATCCTTAGCTGCCTTGTTAGATTAAATTTTCTAGTAAGTTCCTTCAATTTCTCCTTACTTCCATAACCATTTCTAACTCAATTTCATTCCAACCTGCACCTCCTTAGTCTCTTTACTTCTCTGCTTTAATATAGTGGATCTTTACCATTCCTTACCACCTTTAAAGGTACAAAACTATTTTCACATTCCTCAACAATTGCTTTAAACCCATCCCAGAGTCTGTTTACATTTTTATTTACCATTTTCCACCGATCATAGTTACTTTTTAAAAACTCCCTCATGCCTGTTTTATCAGCCATATGGTACTGCCTAATAGTCCTAATTTTAATACCTTCCTTTCTTTCACATTTTTTTTAACTACGACAAAAACAGCTTCTTGATCACTAATACCATCGATTACTTAGGTTTCTCTATAAAGCTCATCTGGTTTTATCAGCACCACATCCAGAATATTCTTCCCTCTAGTTGGTTCCATCACTTTCTGAATCAGCTGTCCTTCCCATATTAACTTATTTGCCTTTTGTTGGTCATGCTTCCTGTCATTCGCATTACCTTCCCAATTGACATTTGGTATTGAGATCATCCGCTACAATCACGTTCCTTTCCTTATCGTTTCCCACATAGCTGACTATCCTATCAAATAATTCTGAATCCATGTCAGTGCTACCCTTTCCCGGTCTGTACACTCCGAAGACATCAAGTTCCCTATTATCTTTAGAAATGAGCCTTACACCCAGAATTTCATGTTTTTCATCCTTAACTTTTTCGTAGCTTACAAATTCTTCTTTCACTAGATTGAATACTCCCCCTCCCACCATTCCTATCCTATCTCTGCAATAAACACTCCAGACCTAGAAATTCTCAAGAACATAAACAAAGGCCCTTTACTCGATGTTACGGAAAACTGTTTTATTCATTTAGACCAATTTTTCAATCCCAATCTAAACCTCAATGAAATTTCAGAAAAACCTAATATTCTTTTCGACTTCCTAATCAAAGTCTTTAGAGGCATCAAATCCACGAAGAAGAAATCGATCTTTTACGCTCTGCACAACACTCTCCTATGTCGCATACTACCACCACTCCATCCCCCCTGACCCGCCTTAAACTCCGCCTTCCCAACCCTTCCACTCCCCTCCTCTCTCCTTCCCCCCCTTCTCCTTTTCCTGCCCCTCCCACTCACACTCACCTTACTCACATCCATCTCACTTGTCCACAACCCTTCTCACAACACACAACCAGCATGCTGAACAAGGCGAGTCCCATATTCCATCACATTCGGCTGCGAACCCATCTTTAGCTATCCATTTCATTAACTTAGCTTTTCTTCCTTTTAAGCTTCATCACCTATGTTGAGCTGAGACGACCTCAAAATTCAACCTTATTCAACCCCTCAACGTCAGGTGTACCGGCCTTAAATAAATATTTGATGGTCTTGCCAACCACACACAACACTGGACGTGGACTTATATATCTCCATTGATAACAACAGAAGAGTGGACAATTTTACCGCATCGTTTCATTATTATACTTTTACTCTCATTCATCAGACCAATGTTATTGTACAATACCTACCTACGCCTCTATGCGTTATATTATGCCATCATATTTTACTCATTATTCATCTAGCTCTTAATGTAAAAACAGTCAGTCATTTGTACTTTGCAACGCATGTATCATGTATACAATTTTATGTTATGTACCCTGCCCACTTTGTGATTTCTAGCTAATAATGACGGCATCAAGCATCGAAACCGGTACTAGTAATAATAAATAACATGTTGTGAACACCTTGTACAACACACTTTGTATTGGATAGGTTGAACCTTCTTTAATTCTAATTGTGACATTGAATGACTGTCATAATTTCTTATGTTCAGCAACTTCTTAAAATACTCTCTCCATCTATTTCTTATTTCTTCTGGCTTTGTTAATATTATACCATCTTCATCCTTCACAGATCTGGTGTTTATTTGAGCTCTCTTTTTGTTTCTTAAAATACCATGTATGTCATAGAAGGAAAGAGATCCACCTTATCAATACTAAATTTAATAATGTTTTTTAAAACAGGACCAGTTTCGACTTATCACAAGTCATCCTCAGCTGTCATTTACATACACATTAGAATACATGTTTTAATATGTTTTAACATGTTTTAACCTAATACGGAACATCATGAAATTTATTAATCAATATATTCTTAAAATACCATACAGTAATTTCTTGCATGTTTTAACATGTTTTAACATGTCTTAACATGTATTCTAATGTGTATGTAAATGACAGCTGAGGATGACTTGTGATAAGTCGAAACCGGTCCGGTTTTAAAAAACATTATTAAATTTAGTATTGATAAGGTGGATCTCTTTCTTTCTATGACATAGATATCAATACGGAACATCATGAAATTTATTAATCAATATATTCTTAAAATACCATACAGTAATTTCTTGCTGCCTTGCATATAATCGCTCAATTTTTATGTGAATAAGGCCCACCTTTTTCTCTTTTCTTCGTCCACTACTTTCTTGGCCAAATTCTTTGCCTCCACATATTTTCTTCTACTTGCTTCAGTCTTAGATGTTTTCCATGCCATTTTCTTTTCCTTCACTTTACTCTACCCTATCATTCCACCAGTGTCTGTCTTTCTCTTTCACATTTCCTGATGTTCTACCACACACCTTTTCTGCACATCCAACCAGTGCTTCCTTAAATCTTTTCCATTCATCTACAACATTCCCCATCTCCGTCCTGGGTACCATGCTCTTCTCCTTCAACTTCCATACTTTCTTTTCTCTCTTCTTAATGGGTTTTTTTCAATCTTTCCCACTTTCAATTTTCCTATCACAACTCTATGATCTCCACCAAATGCTTCTTCAGGCATGGTCTTAACATCTAAAAGGTTCTTCCGGTGTTCTTTCTCAATGATTATATAATCAATCATGGTGTTTGTTTGTCTTTCTGCCCAACCATACCTTGTGATTTTCTGACTGTTCTTCCTAAACCAGGTGTTTCCAACAGTCATTTGGTTCCTCATGCAAAAATCCACCAACAACTCACCTTCTGGATTTACATTTCCATATCCAAAGGGCCCTACAACATCTTCCTTTCCCTGCCTTTCCATTCCAACTTGTGCGTTTAGATCTCCCATCGATAGCACTTCCTTATCTTCTATCTGTCTCTCCACTTCCTCTAAGAAGTCCTCTAGATGTTCATCTATGCAACCAGTTTGTGGGGCATACAACTGGAATAGATCTTTCATGCCATTTTCAAACTGGAGTCTTTCGAAGTATGATGGTCACTCCATTTTTTCGCTTCAGGTCCTCTGCTGTAATACAGCCTGTATCCTTCTTTAAGAGGAATCTCTCTCGTACCCCTCCTCTTGGTCTCACACAGTCCAAGTATGGCTATATCTTTTTCTTTCATGAAGTCAACCAGTTCTTCTGTCTTTCTCGTCAGTGGCAGGACATTTACTGTCGCAATTTTGATGTAGTTTGGTGCTGGTTGCCCACTTCTCACAGTTCTCCGAGCACCCAAAGAGCTGCACGCTGCTTTTAGCAGGGGATGCCCTAACCGTTTCTGAGGCACCATATCTGCTTTATCCATATAGGCTATCGTTACGATGGGCTTACCACACCCAAAGTCATTTTGTACCTACTGCCAGGTTCAAAATTAGGCCAGGCCGCCCCTAAAATGGAGACGGACTCCTTTCGTAGCCACTCCTCTCGAGTAGACACGCTAAGGTTTGCCCCCTCCGCCATCTCCACCGTACCAAAGTTCATCTTCTCCTCCGTAGATGCCGCTGAGGACTTAACCCATAACCCAGGGCAGGGGCCCTCCATATTTATGACCCCTGGAGAGAGGGTGTCCCAGTACCTTAAGCCCCCAAGAATTGGGCTCCTTGTTGGTCCGCGGGTTGTATTGGCTATGTCAACCGGCCCTACAAACGGTTGGGGCCCCCTATCTGCCACTTGGGGACGTGTTCTGTAGGGGTCAGGTTCCCCTGGTTACTTTCGGAAGTTAACCGCACCCACCAAGGCTGATGTTATTTACGGAGAAGTTGCTACAATACATATTTTCCGCTTTTGCTGCCGTTGAGGTCATCACTCGTTACCCTGAGCTGGGACCCTTTACCAGATGTTACACACCAGGTAGTGTGTTCTGGGACTCGCATAGGCAGGGCTGCCTCTAAGAGGCACCTCCACACTTTGTCCGATACCAGACACCTTCGGAATTTCTATGAAAAAAAAAAAATTTTTGGGCCCTCTCACTCTTCATGAGGTGCGCTCATTACAGACAGTCAAGACATATTAAGACTCTGGAAGGAACACTTGAGCCTACTTTAGAATTGAAGCTCAACTGCTGCCGAAAACTTCCTCCAACATGTGCCACAACATCCTCTGCAACTGTGGATGGCAGTCCAACCAACCTTCCATGAATTCACCAAAGCCCTCAAATGTGTGAAACCAACCGGGCGAGTTGGCCGTGCGCGTAGAGGCGCGCGGCTGTGAGCTTGCATCCGGGAGATAGTAGGTTCGAATCCCACTATCGGTAGCCCTGGTTTCTGTGGTTTCCCATTTTCACACCAGGCAAATGCTGGGGCTGTACCTTAATTAAGGCCACGGCCGCTTCCTTCCAACTCCTAGGCCTTTCCTATCCCATCGTCGCCATAAGACCTATCTGTGTCGGTGCGACGTAAAGCCCCTAGCAAAAAAAAAAAAATAATAATAATAATAAAAAAGTATGAAACCAAGAAAATCTCCCGGACCAGATAACATGCCTCTAGAACTTACTCAAAGTGGAGGACTATCTTTGAAGACCAAGATTTTCTCCCGAATTCTAGTAATTTGGGAAAAACAGAAGGTGCCTGCCAACATGAAAAATCCCACCATAGTAACAATTTTCAAGAAAAGTGATTGAGGTGTCTGTGGTAATTATCGTGCCATTTCCCTCCTATCCATAGCAGGAAAAGTTCTGGCAAGGATTTTGTTGAACCGTCTTCAGACTGTCTCCGAAATGGTACTCCCTGAGTCTCAATCTGGGTTTCGGGCCTCAAGAGGTACCATTGACATGGTCTTTTGTGCTAGACAAATCCAAGAGAAATGCAGAGATAAACAAGTCCCGCTTCTTTTGGTATTTTACGATCTAGAAAAGGCCTTTGATTCTGTTCCTGGAGAAGCTATGTGGATGGTATTACGGCGCTTTGGCTGTCCTGACCGTTTTATAGGCTTAATCCAGGCTCTTCGTGATGGAATGGTTGGACGAGTTCTTCACCAGAATGAGCTATCAGAGGAACTTCCTATTACAAATGAGCTTAAGTAAGGCTGCGTGCTTGTCCCCCCCCCCCCTGTTTTCGCCCTGTACTTGGCAGCCATGCTTCACGAGACTTCTACTATCAACCATGTGGGTGTGAAAATTAAGTTTTGGTATGATGGCGGACTGTTCAACCAAACCAGGCTTCGTTCTCGGAGATTCACTCATAATACTTGGATAATGGATATTCAATATGCAGATGACAATGCAACACCTGCCGATACACCTGAGGAGCTTCAAACATCCATCAACTCTTTTTCAGGAAGCTTATGAACGATTTGGTCTGACCATCAATACCCATAAGACTAAAGTACTTGCGCAGCCGGCACCAGGTGGTACTGTCCTCGAGCTAAATGTCACCATAGCAGGAACACCTCTTGAACAAGTAGACCAATTCACCTACCTTGGTAGAATTCTAACTACACACTGCAACTCAGAAAAGGATGTGGAAAATAGAATCCACTCTGCCCATGCAGCTTATGGCGGCCTCTCCCTCAGAGTTTTCTTGAATAAGGATCTCAAATTATATACTAAACTAATGGTGTATCGAGCTGTAGTCATAATAACATTACTATATGGATGTGAAACCTGGACACTTTATCGTTGTGACATAAAGAACCTGGAACGCTTCCATCAGCAGAAACTTAGATCCATCACGAACATCAAACGGTATGACTACATAAGTAATGTGGCAGTTCATGACAAGGCGCACATGAACAGCATACTCATCGGCTTAGATGGGTTGGTCACATCCAGCATATGAATGAAGCAGACTGCAGTGAGATTGGTCATGGCAAAAGGCCTCAAGGTGCTCCTTTGAAATGTTATAAAGACCAGCTTAAGAAGACTATGAATAGCATCAACATAAATGCTAACAGCTGGGCGACAACTGCAGAAGGCATCTCACTTTTTGAGCAGGCATATCGCAGACAAGAAATTGAAACACATGGAAAGCAGAAACCACGTTTAGATGTGACTTGTGTTGCCGCATGTTTCTTGATCAGTCATCAGTGACATCTCCACAGAGCCAACAGACTTGTAGCTGCCAATATACTGCAACCACGTTCAGACGTATCCTAATTGACAATGAAAATCCACAGCCTGTTTCCAGTCATTCGACCGGGTCAACAATGGAATGAATGAAGCCCCCATCTAGCGGGGAGGATAGGAATTGTGCCGGCTGCTGAGTCCTGTCACCCTCCTCTGGAGCAAAATGGCTGACAGATGAAATGAAATGGTATTGGAGAGTGTTGCTGGAATGAAATATGACAGGAAAAACCGGAGTACCCGGAGAAAAACCTGTCCTGCCTCCTCTTTGTCCAGCACAAATCTGACCGGGATTTGAACCATGGTATCGAGCGGTGAGTGGCTGGCGTGCTGCCGCCTGAGCCACGGAGGTACACGTATCCTAATTACAACAGGTTATTACTAAGCACAAATAGAAATGAAAATTGCAATTAGGTCAAAAGTTTGAAATTTGCAAGAACTACTCAAGGATTACCAACAAAGTTAAACATGTCGACAGATTATAATAATAATAATAATAATAACAATGTTATTTGCTTTACGTTCCACTAACTATTCTTTTACAGTTTTCAAAGACGCTGAGGTGCCGGAATTTAGTCTCGCAGGAGTTCTTTTACGTGCCAGTAAATCTACCGACACGAGGCCGACGTATTTGAGCACCGGACTGAGCCACTCAGCCCGGCAACAGATTATTATGCTGTAATAGAAACGAAACCTACCGTTTGGTTAAATGCTAAAGTATCGAAATGGATATAACAGGCAAGAAACTACCTAATATACCTTATCTGCACTACAATTCTCAACTGAAATGTGGTTATTACAGCTGGTGGATTACTCTTATTTTCCATACTCCACAGGATGGAGAATAAAAGTGTCCTTAAGTGCTGAAAAATACAAGGCTGCCTACAATAATTTCTCAAAAATACTTCTGTAAAAACTACGCCAGTCATTGGGATATAGGAACTTGATTATTGTTAGCTAACCGCTCATAAATGCTGAAAGATCGAGGGTGCGAAATATAAATTACTGATACTTTAACTACCTACTTGGAACTACAAATGATTGGAATACAAGAATCAGCTGATTTTCCTGACTAAACTACACCCTTTGTTCACGACTGTAGCCAACAATGCAATATTTGAATATGAAGAGCGACAATAATCAATAACAATAGTATGACTTAACTGTTTCGCCAGTGAAATACTGTATATTCTGTTGAAATCCTTTCTTTAAACAAAATTTACAACAGTATTGCGTTATTTAAAGAAGTTATTACCTTCGTGATAGTTGAAACAGTTGAACTGCTATTTGCTGTCAGTTGCGTGCACTAATATAATCGCTGCCGAAGTTACCACTCTTTTTAATATCCCGTCTTTGTAAGTATTTTATCAACAAACCTACTGATATTTTAATAATAATATCTTAAAAAGAAAAAGGTATTTCTTCTTTCACACAGGCCTATACTAGTGATCGCCTACAGAACTACACACACACACACACACACACACACACACACAATATTTGCTAAATTTCTACAACTATTAACTACTTTATCACTAAGATAATACAGAGCTCTTGGAACAGCGCATCCAAGAATGGACCCTGCTTCACTGAGCATACTCGGAATGTTTTTTAATTCTGATAATGGAACAAAGCTTCTGATAAAGAGTGTTTTAATTTTAATAAGGTGTTATATGTAGAGAACTCATATTGCATGTGCTCTCTCAAGAACGGAATTTTGTGTGATTGTTGCAGATTGGGGAGGCTACGGCTCAAATAGGTGACCCCAGTGGGAAGAGCTCTGAAAGGCAGCAGCTGAGCGGAACCTTCATAGCCAGGAATGTTGAGTCAATCAGAGAAAGCATTAGACAGATTTTTGAAAATCATGAGAATCTCTTGTGGAAAGACAAGAGGCTGCCTGCAGTAAGGTGAGTCAGAGTTTTCCAGCTTTGATAGAACTATATGGGAGTGTTGTCCCAATGGTGTCTTCAGTATCATTGGAAGTTTGATTCCTCTTAGCGCGTAGAGGTGTATTCCTTTGTAATTAGGATAGTGTAGTTGTTTTATTGTTGTGTAATATTGCATAATTCTTTTGTTATTTTAGCATTTAATGGTAGTTTTCAGTTCTATCTACGTATATACTTTCGTTGACCTGCTATCCTATTATTTTATAATTAGGATAAGTGTAAGTAAAACTGTAGCGTAGCTATTTTAGTTGTTGGTATCCTGCTCGTTTGTCATATGACCCTTCTATTGTATGCAGTATTTCTTTGCTTTGATTATTTTTAATTGACACACAAGCTTAGCTGATATATTCATAATATTTGTCAGGAAGGTGGTGTAGGGACTGGAGAGTGGGATTCTAATGAACTCGGGTGCACGGTACGTGGAAGGCAGGGAATTCATGGGGTATCGGTATTAATCACTGCTCGTAGAACAGCATAGACAGGACGGGGAACATGGAAATATTACAGATGAGAGGGAAGGAACAGGAATGGAGCTGGAACAGGATCGTGGGTGGAGGAAGTAGGTTGTGCACAAGTCAGAGAAGATGACATTGCGGATTCTGTTGTTAGGCACGTGGAGAAAGTGTGTTATCTAGGAATTAGGTTAAGGCTGATGTTGAGGAAGAGGACGGAAAGGAAAAAAAAAAGGAGGTGGTGGTAGTTTTTCATGTTGGTACCAAGATAAGCAGCTGTGTGCAGGAGGGTCATTGGGAATTCAAATATGGAGTGGGTAAGAGATAAGGAACTGAAATAAGTTAGGAGGTTAGTTCAGGGAAATCACCAGTGATGTGGCAGATACCCTATCAAACATCTCTAGTTCATCTTCTTATAAATAAGTACAGTAAAACCTCGTTAATTCAAAGTCGTTGGGACGCAAAAATTGGACTTCGAATTACATGATTTCGAGTTAACCGCCAACTCTTAATTCAGAAAAGCTAACACTTGCCGCATCAGAAAATATTGTAAGACCCGTACGGCATGCAATTAACCTTGGTCCACAGTTTAAACTGCCATTAAAAAAAAAAAAACAGTTTCCAAAATGTATCCAACAAGGTGCATTTACATTACTGGTATTCAAATAATGCACTTGGATAAATCACTGTCAAACATAAATTCATGTATCGAATGGAATAAAACGCACGATTCAAAGATGAGGACAGATTATCGTGACTCCCTTGTACAGGTCTTTATTCAATGGATTATTGTACTGAATGCATTTTAAATGTCCTGTACTTACACGGAAAGTGCCCGGCGCCGTTAAAACATCGTGGCTTGTAGAATTTCCCTATGACAAGCGGAAGAAGTCTCTCGCTTCCGTGTGCATTGCAACACAGTGCATGAACCCCCTTGAATGATTTCGCGGCTGTCACTTCCCTCCTTTAAAACCGTAAGACCGGCTGGGCTCGGCATAAAAAATGCAGTTCCATCGACATTGACAACATTACAATAAAATTGATATAATAAATAAGGTAGTTCAACCTATTCAATACAAATAATACAAAATGTAGAGTTGCCTTCCTATTTAATTAAAAGCGGAAGTGGTACCGGTTTCGACCCCAATCCGGGTCATCATCGGCTGAATAAAACACAAAAAACAATGCATAGGTAAGAAAGAAATTAAAGATCAAGTCCACATAAAAACATTGGAATAGGCAAAATAAAACAACAGGGATAGGCACTGTAGAATTCAGAAGAAGTAGAAGGTAAGTCACTTAAAAGAAGCACCGGGCAAGTTGGCTGTGCGCGTAGAGGCGCGCGGCTGTGAGTTTGCATCCGGGAGATAATAGGTTCGAATCCCACTATCGGCAGCCCTGAAAATGGTTTTCCATGGTTTCCCATTTTCACACCAGGCAACTGCTGGGGCTGTACCTTAATTAAGGCCACGGCCGCTTCCTTCCAACTCCTAGGCCTTTCCTATCCCATCGTCGCCATAAGACCTATCTGTGTCGGCGCGACGTAAAGCCCCTAGCAAAAAAAAAAAAAGGCGCAATGTTCTGAACAGCAGCATAGCACACGCAAAGGTCGGCATTGTTTGATAATGTCTACGAGAAGCGGAGAACAGTTAAGTGAGCCAGCTTGCATACACTGTCAGGTGCGAAGTCACAACACAATCCAGATGACCCGGATTGGGGTCGAAACCGGTACCGCTTCCGTTTTTAAAAATAGGAAGGTAACTCTACATTTCGTATTTATTTGTATTGAATAGGTTGAACTACCTTATTTATTATATCAATTTAATTGTGATACATTTCAATACGGAACATTATGACATTTTTATCTTTAAATTGACAACATTATTCGGTGCGTACGAATGGATTATGTGAGCCAATTGCTGGTACAGCTTCTCCACACACTGCCTGCAACGTGTTCCTTAAAACACTGAATACTCGAACTTAGCAAATATGAAGCACACCGAAGTGAGTGAAAGTACTGAAATCTACCCCAGCACGCTCTGGAAGACGCGATCTATCATCACGCGGATAAATTTCAAATTTAAATTATTCTGAAAAAAATCTATTTTTTTAAAAATGTAAAGACAGTTTTGAATTAAAAGTCTGAATTTCGAATGACGAATTATCCGTATTTCGAATTAAACAATTTAAGTAACATGCACCGAGCTCGATAGCTGCAGTCGCTTAAGTGCGGCCAGTATCCAGTAATCGGGAGATAGTGGGTTCGAGCCCCACTGTCGGCAGCTCTGAAGATGGTTTTCCGTGGTTTGCCATTTTCACACCAGGCAAATACCGGGGCTGTACCTTAATTAAGGCCACGGCCGCTTCCTTCCACTTCCCAGGCCTTTCCTATCCCATCATCACCATAAAACATATCTGTGTCAGTGCAACGTAAATCAAATACAAAAAATAAAAAAACATGCAAAACCGCACGTTATGTTTCCGGGAACGAGATCTTCTTTGAATTTCATGGGATTTTGAATGAACCAATGTTGAATTATCGAGATTCTACTGTATTTGATCCCCCCATCACCCTGGAGAAGGTACTCCTTTCTTTAGCTAATTTGAAGAGTTGTTAATGTCTGTGCAGCCATGACATGGTCCTCACTTGCCTTGTAATATCAGTGTTGCGGGTGGCGGTGGCTTGTTGTAGTGATGCTATTTCCTTATTTTTTTTACAAGTTGCTTTACATCGCATCAACACAGGGAGGTCTTATGGCGATCGTGGGACAGGAAAGGAGTAGGATTTGGAAGGAACCGTGACCTTAATTAAGGTACAGCCCAAGCATTTGCCTGCCGTGATAATGGGAAACCACGGAAAATGAACTTCAGGGCTGCCGACAGTGGGGCTCGAACCCACTTTCCTGTCTTTAAAAACTTTATTCATGTACTGTGTCTGAACAGATGAGGACATAGACTGTAGCACAGCGAGCGCTCACTCAGTTATTTGTCATAAAAGTTGCAATTAGAAGGACAAGCGGTTGAACCTCCTATTACAAATAATACACTAATGTACCCATTTAAAAGTCCAAACATTGGATTTGGGATAAAACAACATTAAGAAACTTGGAAATGTAGCTGCATTGAAAACTGCGCTTGTCGAATAAGGGTGACGTAGTCCCACCATGGATCACAGTGTTGGTTAGTTGCTGATGTGCCTGTCAAAGGCCGTATCATGGAAGGAACAATCTTCTTTGGTTACAATAAGTGAAGGATATAAAGTAAGTCTATCCATCCATACGGTCGTTAAACGATGAATATCCAAAAGATAAAGAAAATTATTTCACCGAATTGAAACAAATCATGGGAATGTGACTGATAAAAGAGAGAAAGCTTACAGTGGTACATGCAGCACAGCTGTCAGTGTTACTGCAGCTTTGAATTTGTTGTGACATAGCAGAGGAGGAAGTAGAAGGAAGGGAAGAGAGGAGGGGAAAGTTGGAATGAGTATGGCACGACAGGAGGAGGCGAACTGTTTTAGCGTAATACTTGGTTGCTAAGAAAATAATTGACTCAATGAGGACAATAGTTTTTCAGAAATTTCATTCAAGTTGAAAGCAGAATTAAGATATTGAGAAAGAGGCCTTTTTGACTAAAATAATGTCGACCCCCAAAGCAGGCAGCGTTTACATGTTCCAAAGACGAAGTAGCTGTGGACATGACCTGAGCAACCAGCTCTTCAGGCTGAAGATGAGATTGTATTGAAAAGGTGTACCCTACATATTGCATTATACATCGGCAGTTACATTCAGATGTATGTGATACCTCAAACTGCAGAAAGAAGTAGTTGTGAAGAAGCAGCGTCTGTGTTGCAGGGAATGACCATGAAAGCAGATTGTGGATTCTTTTTCTAATACCACAATAATTTGTTTGGTGCCATTGCTTGCATTGTGAGAGCTAGATTTTGAAAATACTGAAAACTTCAATTGAATAAAGTAGTTTTTCCATTTTTAAATCCAGCCTTTTGCACTTCCAACTCATTGAAAAATTTCATCTTACGATGGCTGTTTGAGGCCTACAACTTTGATGCAGTTCATTCAACATCTACTTGTACAATGAAAATTTAACTTGTTTAATTGTGTTTGAGAGTGTTTCTTTAGTTAGAGTTTGCTGATGAGGAACAAGGTATGGAGTGAAGGCCCAGAGAGCTCGTTCCACCAGTCCAGAGAGCACTTACAACTAGTTCTTTTTGAAAGTTTTCCAATATCTCTGGAGCCCGGCTCTCGTGTGGGATTTAGTACTAACTTAGCATAGAAACTATTTTACTGTCAAGGTCGTGTGGCAAACTTCGCTTTAATGGAAACCATGAAAAGCGTAGCTACTTTTTAAGAGTATAATTGGAATGAGTGAGTCATAGGAACACACAGATGTTGATAAACTTGACCATAATAAGTATTTTATTTGATTCTGTATTGACTTGTATAAATCTATTAAAGAAACTATTTAAAATAGTTTATATTTTAAATACTTTATTCTAAATACAAAGTATGCTACAAGTGTTTATTTATATATCCGCCTATTCAATACATTGTATACTTTGTATTCACGTACATTTCAATACGGACCTAACATGAGAATTATAACATGTAACACTTTATTCTGTCATACATGTTTCAGGAATGTTACAAGTGAAGTATGTAATGCGAGTGGAATGTATTTTTTTGAAGACTTTGTTTGTAAAATATGATATGATGTTTTATTTTTATTGACCTAACCTGTACTGTATAATGTTGTAACATAGGCATTTGTAAATAGTAGAATTCTGTCTATAGTTCCTGGAAAGATCCAGAAAGTTACATAACTTTTGTACATGGTGTGTTACTTTGTTGGTATGTGTTCTAGAAAGTGTGTTCTGTCTATTCTGGAAAAATACGACTTTCGCGATTATGCGTATTCTAGAATGTTAGTCAAAGTTCGTGATCGAAAGTAAGGTTGTGATTGGTGAGTCTAGGTGGCGATAGGGAACTCGTGCACGCTGATTGGCTGCCTCCAAGGCCAGTAATTCCTATATATAGTGAGCGAGGCAGTGTTCGAATTAATTCTGTATCCTGAAATCTGTCCGTCTTGGTGTATCTGTCTGCGAGCAGCCTATCTGGTTGACGTCGCCCGGTTTCCGGGATGGCACTCTCCTCAGGTAAGCGCTCTTGAATTCCGTTCCTGCTAAAATTTCCGTAATGTTCCGATTTGCTTTTCATACAGGAGTCTGCCCTAACCTCGCCTAGATTCACCAAATTAGTTACTTATGACGCCTTAGTTTTTCAACTGGACTTACCTGTTCGTTTCCGAGGCATTCCCATTTCTTGTTTCACTAAAATATGTATATTGTAGTTTAATATTATTTCCCTTGGGGTTTGCCTCTGGTAGTTCTGTATCACTTGAGGTACGCTAGACTACATGTATAGTTGTTTTGAAATTTGAATTTACACTGCTACGAAATAAGCTATGGATACCACTGAACTTATAGCTCGTAACTTAGAATGTATTTGTAAAATTATTTGGTTAATAATATTTTTCAAATCTAAGGATCACGGCCATTTATTTCAGAATCCGCTATCTAAGCCATGTCCATGCCTTTGGTAGGTTCCCAGCCTTTTTCATCTTCCCGGTTTGTTGTTCACTAGTTGGCCCTACTGATATTTACGTACATGTTTTGTTGGAGATCCGCGTAATGCCAGTTACTGTATTTCCGAGTGTGTAGTGTTTTCTTATATAGTGTAGTTCGCTCTTACCTTCCCCTTTTACTCTGTTTGTGCCTTGTTTGGTGTTACCCCTGTAGTCTGAGGTAGCATTTGGTAGCAGAGACAAGCGCTAGATTGCGGAAGAAGAAAAGTGAACCATGATCATACCATACCGTAAAAGTTGTGGTTCGTATATCACTTGAAATCTTGTTTCTACCTGTCAGGATGCCTCGCGCTGTTCCTAATCCTTTCCATTTAAGAAAGGCAGAACTGATTTACGAGTTAAAAATTTGCAAAATTAATTCGACAGGGAATGTCAGAGATGACACTAGCCTGTTGACGCAGTCCCTTGACCTACCTATAACCATACCTGAGTTAACTACAGACGAGTTGCGTGAGTCTTTGGCTGTGATTGAAGATAGGTTACCCGAATTTAACACCATTCTTGTGCCCTTTAGTGCTTCTAAGCCCTCGCATGGCCAATTAGCACGGTTTAAGGGGCAGTTATTACATTATTTGGACAGGATTAAAGATTTGTTGTCTATTGAATTGCCGGAAGTTGAGCGGCAGAAATGTCAGACCTTATTAGAGCAGTTTTCCAAAGTTTTCGACAGAATCAGTGGTTTGCTTGAAGGCAATAAGTTAAATAACACCGTTTCTCAAATTCAAGTGTCGATCCCATCTGGAATGAGTGACAGTGTTAATTGTGGCGAGGCATTTGTTGCTACTCAAGTGTGCGATCTGACACCTAGTGCTGGTGTTAGGCATATTCAGGAGTCTGAGGTGACTAATGCTGCCCTGGGATCTTCTGTTTCATTGTCTGGACCTAGGACACCTGTAAGTCATTCTAATGATACATCTCTTTTGCATGTTGGTAACCTTACAAGTTTTCCTATGATTCCTGCTAATTCCGTTGAAGCTCGGTGTTTACCTTCTATTCCTAATCAACCCGGTTCTGATTCAATATTGCAAAACCACCTACCTGTCCTAGCGCCACCGTATCGAGTTGCATAACCTCTACACAACCGGTTAATGCCCAAATGGTCTCTCAGATTAGTGAGAACCTTTCTCAAATTAGGTTGTCTGCGCCCGTATCATTGCTGGATAACGTTAATCCTAACCTATCCTGTACTCCGTCGTTTTCACAAGGGCACCCGAATCAAAGGCACGAGGCCTTGCTAAACCCTCTGGACTATTCTAAGCCTTCCCAAGCACCCCCTACACCTGTCTTCCCCCAGATTTTCTCCAATCTGCCTCACCCGTTGACCACTGTGTTTAGGGGTATCTCTAAATTTTCAGCTAACTCTGTTGATGAAGTTATTTCCTTCCTTCGCTTTTTAACAGAGTTCAAGGATCAGGCAATAGTGTATAATCTCAGTAACGACAACGTATTTCAAATTCTATACCCACATGTCTCTGGAGCTCTTTCTGAACACATTGTCAGGGCCATTACTGAAAGATGGTCAGTAGATCAATTTCATGCCCATGTTCTTGAATATTTCATTCCTGCTCGTGCCTTGTCTGCATTAGTGCAGAAGCACTATTTTAGAGTACAACATTTTAATGAGTCACTATCTGAGTATGTTCAAGACATTAAGCTCCAAGCTAAGATTTTCCGGCTCCACTATTCAGAGGCTCAGATGGTTGCCAACATAGTTGAAGGTCTCGCCCCGAACTATAGATCATATCTGGCTCTTTCACCCCGACCTGCAACATTCGCCCAGTTGGAAGCAATTACAGTGTCCGCTGAAGGCATTCGATATGCTGACCAGCTACGCCTGGCATTAGCCCCACCTCCTATAACCGTACCCCCTACTCAGGATTCTAAAACCGCCCCGTCACCTGCTTCCAACTCGTGTAATCCCCGTTCATGTTTCAATTGTGGCTCCAGGGCTCATCTCAAGCAGGACTGTCCCAAGGCCGGGATATTAGGCAATAGGAAACCTGCGATGGGTGGAGGCTCTTCCACCAATACTTCTTGCCGTAACTGTGGATCAACTAGGCATTTCTCTAGGCAGGGCCCACGTAACACTTCTGGCTCTAGACCCCCAGGCCATAGTAGTGCTAGATGTCTAACCGCTGATTCTGCTGACAAATCCCAAAGCATGGTTCCTTGTCTTGTCGATCATGACTGTACCTCGGTTAATTTACTTAATTCTGAGGCTAATGATTGCTCCCAGTCTGACTCGGGTCTTCATTTCTTACTATCTTGTAGGATTTCTGCCATACCTTCTTGTAAACTACCATATTTATGCATAGAGGTAAATAATGAACCTGTCTATGCGTTGCTAGACTCTGGGAGTAGTGTCACCTTGATGAGTGAGACCTGGTATGATTCTATGAAAACTGTTTGCAAGCTACCTACATTACAACCCGTGTCCTTAACCTGCCATACTGCTAATTCCAATTCATTAAATATTGTAGGGTCCCTAGAGGTCAAGATTAGAGTCCGTGATTTCACCTGGAAAATGCCAGTGCTAGTGGCAAAAGATTTGTCCTGCCAATTCATATTGGGTGCAAATTTTATTGCAAAAACAGGCATGATTTTGGAACTAAAGTTCAACAGATTCCATTTTAAATTTTGTGCAAGAACATTTGAGCTGTGTGATCGCTCCCCTATTCTGCCTTGCCATGTTAACGCTGTTTCCGAAGATTCTGATGAACCCAAGGCTTTTGAGTTTAATCACATACCCGAAGAGCAGGCCAATCAGCTTAGGAAACCCTGCGATAAGTTCCCGGATGTCTTCACCGACAGGTTAGGCTTCACCAATGTATTGGAATACAAAATTGAGGTTACAGATAACATACCTGTTCGCTCTCCTCCGTACCGGTTGTCACCTCCCAAAATGAAAGCCCTGAAGGCTATCATTGATCAAATGCTCGCTGACGGAGTGATACGGCCTTCCAAGTCAGCCTATTCTTCTCCAATGTTTCTGGTCCCCAAACCACAAGGTGGTTATCGGCCTGTAGTGGACTATCGGATGTTGAACCATAAGGTAGTCCTCCAATCTGTACCACTTCCTGATTTGCACTCTTGTTTTTCTTGGTTCGCTAATGCAAAAATTTTCACCACTTTCGATTTAAATCAGGCTTACCAGATACCCCTTGTCGAAGAATCCAAGCATCTCACTGCATTTGCAAGCGATTGGAACCTATATGAATTCGAACGCGTCCCTTTTGGCCTAGCAACTGGAGCGGCTGTCCTTACACGGTTACTAGATTATGTCTTATCGGACATTAAGTTCAAGTTTGTTTACAATTACCTTGACGATCTCGTAATTTTTAGTGAAACCTTCGAGGAACACCTACTCCATCTCAAGGAAGTGCTTGAAAGACTGCGTAAAGCAGGTCTAACCCTCAAGGCATCCAAGGTTTCCTTCGCACAACCCCAGATGTCCTTCTTAGGACATATCGTGTCGGGGAGGGGTGTCTCAATCGATCAGTCTCGAACTGCCGCCATCCAGAATTTTCCCCCTCCAAAGGACGTCAAGGCTGTAGCCAGATTCGTTGGCATGGTGAATTTCTTTCGCAAATTCATTCCTAATTTTGCTGAACGTGCAGCTCCATTAAATGATTTAAGGAGAAAGGATGCCAAATTTGTGTGGGGTGATGCCCAACGTGAAGCCTTCATGGACTTGAAATCTGCCTTATGTAATGCCCCTGTACTGGCTGGCTATGCCAGACTTCTCTAAATGCTTCATTCTTCAGACTGACGCCTCTTCCTCAGGCATATCCGGAGTTCTTCTACGGGAATTTCCAGAAGGGCGTCGTCCTATTTCTTATGCTTCCCGTGCCCTGAATCCTGCTGAGCGCAATTATTCCATTTATGAGTTGGAAGCCCTGGCTGTTGTCTTCTCCTTAGAACGTTTCAGAATGTACCTGGAACATCTCCCTTTTGATCTGGAAACTGACAATCAGGCATTGAGTTGGGTACTGGCCAAGCCGCGAAGGACCGGTCGTCTAGCAGGTTGGACAGTGCGCATCTCAGCCTTCCAATTTGAAGCCCGCCACATTCGTGGCACGGAAAATGCTGTGGCTGATGGCCTCAGTAGGATGTTCCATCCAGACAGCTCTGACCCTCCATCCGAGCCAGTTGACTCATCTCCCGAACAAGTATCAGCTTTTGTCAATGTAGTTCTCACTGACTCTCCCTTCCTTTTCAAGGATAGTACCAAACATCAAGAGGATGATCCTGAGTTAAAAGTCATTGTCGACAGGATTAAATCCGGTGAGCATGTTAAGCCCTATATTCTTAAGAATGGTGTCTTGTGTTGTCCTGCTCGTGGTCGCAGAGACCCCAAAATTGTAGTCCCAACTAACCTGGTCCCGGCTCTCTTCAAATATTTTCATGAATCCCCGGTGTGCGGTCATCTGGGCGTTTTGAAAACAAGAGAAAAAATCCGTAACCACTTTATTTGGAAATCCATGTATAGTGAGATCCGTACCCTTGTCAAGTCCTGTAAGATTTGCAACATCAGTAAACCTGCCCCAAATACTCGTCTAGGTCTCGTTTGTCTTCTGAGCAAGCTTCTCGCCCCATGGAAAGACTGTTCATAGACTATATTGGGCCTTTACCGAGATCTCGGAATGGTCATCGTTTCATACTCGTGTGTGTTGACGCCTTTTCGCTTTTTACGTGGCTGTTCCCCACTCGGATGGCTAACGCCAACACCACCATCTCGTGCTTGAAACAGATATTTGCCTCGTTTGGACCCTGTCAATTCTTGGTAAGAGCCTTTACTTCTGCCCAGTTCCGGAATTTCTGCTTTGATCTATCCGTTGCTCATGTAACCACTACCCCTTATTACCCGAAGCCGAATTATGCTGGGAGAGTGAATCGTAACCTGCGATCTGCCCTGATCACTTATCACTCCTCAGACCACTCCAAGTGGGATTCCTCAATGAATTGGTTGTCATTTGCATTTAACACTGCTGTCCATGAAAGCCACAAGCAAACCCCTGCTTCGTTGATGTTGGCTTTTACCCCAAATTCCCCTCTATCTAACCTATGGTCAATGCCAGCCCAGAAAAGATCCGAGCTAATTGGCACCGTGCACGAAAGAACTTGAAGGTTATTACAACCACAGGCGAAGGCCGCACGAGCTCTCTGTGGGTGACCAGGTGTTTATTAAAACACATCCTGTCAGTAGTGCTGCGGACCATCTTATCTGTAAGTTGGCCTCCAGATTTCGAGGTCCCTGCACCATCTTAAAGTTCCTCACCCCGGTGACATTATTGGTGAGCGATCCCGAAAGGAAAAGGATCAGCAGAGTACATCTCTCCCAGATCAAGGTACCTTAAGTCTGGTAGGGAAGGGTAAATACCATTGTTGGTGACCTTGTAGATTTAGTTGTATGTTATTTGTAAGAATTTAGTTATAAAATAAGTTTATTGTAAGGTTATTTATAAGGTTTCAGTTATAAGATAATAATAAGTTTTATTGTAAGTTAGTTGTAAGTAATTGTGTAAGTGAATACTTTAGGTATCCTCTAGTGTAATCGATTTAGTATTAAAAGTTAGATAAGTTTTAGTTTAGGGTCACTACTTGGAATTTTCTTCCTTTTACGGTCAGGTTTAGGGCACCCTCCTGTAGTTTCTTTTCACCCCCACCATAATCTTCTCATGTGAATTGTAGATAGCAGTGCTTACCCCGGGGCTAGTGCCCTAATATCCCTGGTGTGCGAGGGAGAGTCCCTTCTGCATACTTATTAAGCCACCCATCGGGTGACTCTACGAGAGACCTTGAGCCCAGCAGCATACTTTTACCTCAAAGTATTCCCCTGTCTGCTGCGGTTTGTGTGTGTTACAGTGGCTGCAGTGACCAGCTTCTTCGGACAGCAACCTGAAGTGCCAAATTGGGAGGCACACTGTATGCCTTGGGCGTCACCATCCGGAACCACTATCCTGCGGGGAACATCCTATTGGTGGCAGGCGGACTGGACGGTGTCTCCCCCTGCTTATTTGGTGCAAGAGACCACTGAACTGCATCTCACCTAGGTGTTGGGTTTGGACTGACATTGAATGGAGGCTGGCGGCAAACGGCCGTGTCGGCAGCCGCATCATCAGCAAGAACCTGTGGCCTAGCTGTGCTGTGACTTTTGTGGGAAAGTAGTGCAAAAGTGTTAGCAACAAGTGAGAAGTTTTGGTATTTCTAACATTTGGAAGAAAGTGTGGTGTACATGATTTGGTGGACAGACTACAAATTGTCTAATCATCTGTGAAAGGAGGCATTTTGGAAGTGCAATATGACAATCCATGTGGATTTTGTGATATTTATTCAAGAGGTGGATCTATATTATTTTTGAGAATTATGTGACAGTTTGTGTTGTTGGTTATGACAAAGTTAACTTCAAGAAATCAGGTGTGTTAAAGTAATGTACCTTTACTATCGGTACTGTGTGAAAACGTTCTATCGCTTGCTCCCCAGTGAGGTTATATTATTGGTCGAGCAGGGCTCGACTTTCGGGGGGAGGAAGATGTTACAAGTGAACTATGTAATGCGAGTGGAATGTATTTTTTTGAAGACTTTGTTTGTAAAATATGATATGATGTTTTATTTTTATTGACCTAACCTGTACTGTATAATGTTGTAACATAGGCATTTGTAAATAGAATTCTGTCTATAGTTCCTGGAAAGATCCGGAAGGTTACATAACTTTTGTACAGGGTGTGTTACTTTGTTGGTATGTGTTCTAGAAAGTGTGTTCTGTCTATTCTGGAAAAATACGACTTTCGCGATTATGCGTATTCTAGAATGTTAGTCAAAGTTCGTGATCGAAAGTAAGGTTGTGATTGGTGAGTCTAGGTGGCGATAGGGAACTCGTGCCGCTGATTGGCTGCCTCCAAGGCCAGTAATTCCTACATATAGTGAGCGAGGCAGTGTTCGAATTAATTCTGTATCCTGAAATCAGTCGGTCTTGGTCTATCTGTATGCGAGCAGCCTATCTGGATGACGTCCCCCGGTTTCCGGGATGGCACTCTCCTCGGGTAAGCACTCTTGAATTCCGTTCCTGCTAAAATTTCCGTAATATTCCGATTTGCTTTTCATACTGTGCCCTACTGCACTATAAAGTTCCATCCAGGCGAAGGCCGGTCTCGAACCTAGAGTACAGTAGTGAACGAACTCTCACAGACGTGAGCTGGTGCACATAGTCTTACCTGAACACTGTCCTCTTCAATCAGCCGGTAGAACGCTCTTCTCAGGGATAACATGGGTATAACGGGGCAACATAAAGATAAAACACTAGGACATGTGCCTACTCAGGTAAGAATTCGACTAAATTAAAAAAATTAAAATAAAATATCTAACAGAAAACACCGCTGCATTCCAAGTTTAACAAATAGGGATTTATTACATAAAATTGAATTATTTACAAATAAAAGATCATCTCAATATGAGATGGAAAATTGACGCTGAGCTGATGACTATCAGTTCACTGCCTTCATAAAAACTCGTGAGCTGCAACAAGCATGTAACAATGGTGTAAGTAACGAGGTTTTGGAAGATGGATATCTGCTTAATTACACAAAAACAATGATTCCCATAAAAATTTACAATGCCTCGCGTCGTCGAACCCCGGTGCCAACAAAATCACCGCAAAAATTTACAATGACCTGACTTGGTCACGAACCCTAGTCCTATAACAGGTAAGGTGTCCAAGATACCTATGTAAACAATATGAAAGAATCCAATCAACACATACAAGGGTGTCAGTATAAAACGGGCCAGTGTTAAAATATTACGTAAAACAAATGGGGCATAAAACAAATCTCTCTCTCTGCTTTCAAACAAGAAGGTCGTTTCTTCCCCTCCTAGCATACTTGAAATACTGCAGACGACCAACACACCAGCCTGTGACGTCAAGCTCAATGACCTCCATTCTCACCCCTCCAAGTGCAGCAGTCCCCCTAATTTATGAGCTCCACCGAGGAGACAGGCTAAAGTTTTGCCTTTCAAAAGAACATTTCACGTAGTCAGCTGTTAAAGCCATCATTTAAATATACCTGGGCGATCTGCCCTCGTCTCGATACATTTAGCAATCTTGCTCATCTTACTTAGGCCTCTCATGGGCTAAATCCTGGTGCTACAAAACACTAATCATTAAGCGATCGTCACATTGCCATACTAGGCATTTCCAAAATATCTTCAATAAACTCTCAATGGTTGGGCTCTCTCATACCAACTGCAAATTCTACTTCTGCCTCTTATGTGCTCAAACCTCTTAAATATTGGACTCGCGCACACTATCAGTGAATCTGGGTGAATTCCTGGTCACGACTTGGTCACCATTTGGTCATAACTATACACTTCTACGTCTGCAGAAACAAATGCCTGAATGTGATCTAATAAACGTACCTATCTGTAGACTAACCTCCTATGCCCAAATGAGTTCAATCAGACCCTTACAAAAATACGTACAATCAAATAACGCAATTACAATGAACCATAACTTCACTAACAAGGACTTTACAAATAACATCTACCTTAAAGTACGGGGTTCGAGTTTGAGGCCTAGCTCTATATTACAAGGGAACTTCTCCTATTACCACAAATTAGTTGACTGACGGCCCCCATATTCCTATCTAAATTTAAATGACATGCTTGAAACAGAATTGGAAAGCTCTGACCTTAAATTTGAGAACATAGCGGAGCGGCCATCCCTGTGGACCACTGGATCTACCACATTCTGATATACTGCAGAGCTGTCATCAGAGACTGTTGACCACTTGGAGACATTCTTGCTGGTGTGGCGTCTTCGTACAGCTCCCTCTGTAGTCGGAAGGTGTCCTCTTCGATGTTGTGCTGGTCAGGTGCTCCCAACGTCCCTGGATCGATGCCTGTTGTTGTGTTGGCTTCAGCTCCTGGTTGTGGCTTCTGTGCAATGATGCTGTCAAACACTCGTTCTGACTTGTTGCTGGGGTAACTGAAAATAAATTCATATATTACAGACTGTTCCAACTCGATGCCTGTCTTCACTGTTAGCGTGTCTCACACGTCACACTGACCAAGTCTCGTTCAGAGTTTTAACCTGGTACACAATAGTTTCTTCACTACTCTCCGTCACTGTTCTATCACCCTATCACATGGACAACATATAGTTTTAGAATTCCTAACCTGAGCCAATAATAATTCTAGCATTCCGTCTGCAACCCTTGACCTCACAGAAATATGGAGCTACTAGTTATTAGTCTCATGTAAGCAGTACCTCATCTCCCCATAGCATAATCTCACAGGTAAAATCTTCAATTCCTCTGAATATCCAGGTTGATTACTTACATCTTTGCAGAAATAGCAGTACAGGTAGTCGTTGTAGCTTGAAGACAAAGCGTTGTTCTCAGCACCAACACGCAGTATGACGACTCGTTCCCGCAGCTTCTCGGTCCAAGAATGACTCTGATATGCCCTGGCGGCCTTAATTTATAATTCCGGGTCGCGTCATCAAGCCGCTTGGCTGCGTGCAATCTTAGCGTGCCCGGGAAAATTTCCCGCATTAATTATACCATGAGCTCAAATTAGCGAATGCATTAATTAATGCAGCCCTAATGCCTATCAAAATAAAGCGGAAATAATACAGGTTGCAATTCTTGTCTCAAATCCAATGCAACTCTTCTGTAACCAAAGATATTAATTTATTTCATTCTTCCCTCCTAGAATAAGTTTAGCCGCGAACTGGAAAGCGTCCCCAAACTTCATCAAGAGGCTTGGCTTGGGACATAACTTCTTTTAATGAGTTCTGGAGATTTCTCATAATGACGCTCGCGCTCACTTCACATAAGAACGCTTCTTCTGGACCCCTTTATGACATATACTGTATGACATCGGCTTCGTGGGTGGCCTAGTATGATTCCAATATCCAATACTCAAATTAATACGATTGCTTCAATGAACAGAATGGTTCAATACAGGAGTCTGCCCTAACCTTGCCTAGATTCACCAAATTAGTTACTTATGACGCCTTAGTTTTTCAGCTGTTCGTTTCCGAGGCATTCCCATTTCTTGTTTCACTAAAATATGTATATTGTAGTTTAATATTATTTCCCTTGGGGTTTGCCTCTGGTAGTTCTGTATCACTTGAGGTACGCTAGACTACATGTATAGTTGTTTTGAAATTTGAATTTACACTGCTACGAAATAAGCTATGGATACCACTGAACTTATAGCTCGTAACTTAGAATGTATTTGTAAAATTATTTGGTTAATAATATTTTTCAAATCTAAGGATCACAGCCATTTATATCGGAATCCTCTATCTAAGCCATGTCCATGCCTTTGGTAGGTTCCCAGCCTTTTTCATCTTCCCGGTTTGTTGTTCACTAGTTGGCCCTACTGATATTTACGTACATGTTTTGTTGGAGATCCGCGTAATGCCAGTTACTGTATTTCCGAGTGTGTAGTGTTTTCTTATATAGTGTAGTTTGCTCTTACCTTCCCCTTTTATTCTGTTTGTGCCTTGTTTGGTGTTACCCCTGTAGTCTGAGGTAGCAAGGAACATTATGCATTCCCTTCATCAGTGAAGTCAAATCAATATAACACTATTGTGTTTAGCCCACAATTTAAAGAAGTCTTCTTCATCCATTCCCTTTTCCAGATTCTCTCTGGGTAGGGTAGTGTACCAAAGCCCTCCACCTTACTCGATATTTTCACCATTCCTCTTCTAGTACTGTATTGCTATCAACTCCTCTATTTGCAATACAGTCCACAACAGAGCTCCTCCGTCTCATTCTAGGACGTCCCCTAGGTCTCTTTCCACTCTCTGTATCCATGAATGTTCTCTTTGGTATTCTCTCTCCTGGCATTCTCATCATGTCTCCGAACCATTTTAGCTTTGCTGTATCAATCTCTTCTTGAAGTTTACACACTCCCACGCTTCTCCTTATTTCCTCATTTTGTATTCTATCTCTTCTTGTCTTTCCCTGTGTGCTCCTCAAGAACCTCATTTCAGCTGCTTGTATCTTTGGTTCTGCTTAGTTAATTTAGTTAATTGAAAGAAGTATTGTATCCTAATTCACCATATCTATGAATAAACTAGTGAAATATTATGAAAATTATCATTACATCAAATTTTAATATTTTGATAAATTAAATGAGAGAATACCTAAATAAATTTAAGATCTTAAAGTTTTTCTTCTTTTTTCTCTTCTTTTTCCTCCTAAATATGGTATGGCTTTTGTTGCCCTAACTGACCGTCGGGAAGCAACCCAGGCAATTCTCTACAAATATGGCAGAGCTCCTAAGGGAAGAGGTCAACTTACATCGCTTGACATTATCAAGGAACGCCAAAGGAAGGTCCATCGGGGTCACCTGCCAATAAGTCAACAACCTAGGCACCGATGCAACATTTGTCGCAGTAAAACAGTGAAGGGCTGTGCGAGGTGTAATGTTCCCCTTTATGATAGGTGTTTTGTAAATTACCGTGAGTGAGTCTCAGTTCCACTGTCAGTATTGGAATCTGAAGTTATGTGTTTTGGGTACTAAATTTTATTATAATTGAACAGAACAATGACATTTATTGCTTTTTGTGTAATTTATAAAGGTAAGTGAACTGTAAGTTTGTAGAAATAAATTGTTGTTAAGGTTGATGTTCAGAATATCCTCTCTCCCTGTTTCCCGAGCAAGTGCTTAGCGGGTCGTTAAATGACCCATGTGTTTATATGGGTTTGAAACAAGTAAATATGCTTTTGTTCATTTGTACATAAATAATGGGTCATATTAAGTGTTTATATATACAAGTTATCAATATTGGAAGAAAAATTAATTTGGGCATAAACATACGTCAACTTCAATATGGAACCAAAATGAGAATAGTTACTTGTCACTTTATTATTCCGGAATATCCATTGTTATAAGCAATTTGGTGGATTATATTTATCTCTCTATTATAATTCTTCTTAGACATAGGTATGTTCATAGCTCTATTAATTAAGCTGTTGCCTTTTTATGTTGACCTGGGTGATTGGAGTCATTTCTGATAATAGTGTCTGTTTGAGTAGTTTTTCTGAAAATTTGAAATTCGAAATAACCAGAATTTCTAGTAATGGTTAAATCTAAATAACTCAAAAGTTCCATCATTCTCAGATTCCATCGTGAAATGTACTTGTTTATCCAAAGTATTTTAGTACTCTAATAAACCATCAGGTTTAACCTTTTGTTCATTGATAATAACAAATATATCATCAACGTATCTTAACCATGTAATCAATTCTTCTTCTTCTTCTTCTCCTCCTTTATTTAGGCCTACGATGGACCGCATGGTTCTTATCTTTGGTGAGCTCTTTTCTTGCTCTTAGCCCAGTATTGCTTCATTCTAGCACTATGGATGTCTTTTCTTTCTTGAGTCCATTCACTCTTACTCCTGGACGCAGTGATTTAGTTGTTAGTGACTGGAGAGTCAGATGTCTTGACTAACTTTCTGAACTTATACATACATACATACATACATACATACATACATATCCCACGTCGTTCCATCATAAGCGATGGGTCGGCAAACGAGGCTTCTCCACCAGTTGTGGTCCCTGAACTTCTCTCCTTCTTCAATGCTTTCCAAAGTATGTCCTCTCTGTTGAATGTCAATCTTCACCATGTCCTTGTACCTGAGTCTTGGTTGCCCTCTTGGTCTTTTGTCTTCAAGTTTTAGATCGTACATTTTTTTGGTAATCTGTTATCACCCATGCGTCGCATATGTCCATACCATCTCAGTCACTGCAGTCTTACAACTTGAGCCTGCTTGCGGATTTCCTCATTACGGACTCTGTCCCTCCGTGTTTTGCCAATCATGCTACGAACATATTTCATTTCTGCTGCCTGGATTCTACTAACATCTTTGTTTCTCATGGTCCATGTTTCGCAACCATAGGTCAGGATTGGTACGTAATACGTTTGATATATGACTCTCTTACATTTTGTTGGTATTTTCTTGTTCCATATTATGTCTTTAACTATCTTGAAAAAGTTGCTACCTGCCTGAATTCTGTGGGAAATTTCCTTATCTATAGAACCAGTATCAGAGATAACACTTCCAAGATATTTGAATTGATGGTTCATCTGTAGTTGTTTCCCCTCCATTTCAATGTGTCCCATTGGTAGTCCGTATCTCTTCATGACCATAACCTCACTTTTCTCTTGGCTGAAGACGAGTCCATATTCTTTAGCAGATTCTGCCCAGGAGTTTATTTGTGCTTGAAGATCTTCTTTAGAGTCTCCCCACAAGCATATATCATCCGCGAACAATATAACTTTCATTTTCTTACCACCAATGGTTTGGTGAACTTTTCTCTGAATCTCGTTCATCATAGTGATAAAAAGAAGAGGAGACAGAACACTACCCTGTCTTAACCCAGATTTTATATCAAAGGTTTCAGTCATTCCTACAGGTGTTTTGACTTTACTTCGGGTATCTTCATACAAATTCTTGATCCGGTGTATCGTGTCATCCTGTATTCCAATTTTCTTCAGTGCTTCCCACACTTTCTCTATTCACTGCATCAAATGCTTTCTTGATATCCAGAAAGGCTAACCACAAATCTCGGTTGTGTTCATAGTATTTTTCCATTAACTGACAGACTGTAAAGATTAAATCAGTTGTTGATCTCCCCTTCCTGAATCCATACTGTTCTTCGAAGAGGTTCTCTTCAATAAGGGGTCTGATTTTACGCTCTATAATCCTTTCATAAAGTTTACCAACTTGAGATGTTA